>NW_006408626.1:10334878-10367403 GCF_000296735.1 Chrysochloris asiatica
TATCCTGATATTAGGATATGTGTCATATCCTGATATTAGGATATGTGTCATATCCTGATATTAGGATATGTGTCATATCCTGATATTAGGATATGACATAAAATGAGCCTGATTTATTCGATAGTCACTGTAGGATAAGCACTGGACTACAAAACACAAAGTTGGTGGTTCAAACCCACCACCTGCTACTTGGAAACACTGTATATGGTCGCTGTGAGTCAGAATCTACTCCATGGTACTTAACACCAATGACAGGCATAGCCCCGGTGGTGTAGTGGGCTATGGATTGAACTGTTAACCACATGGTTGGTGGTTTGAAGCCACAGTGGCTTCATAGAAAATGCTGAGGCTTCAGCCCCAGCAGAGATTTACATCCTCAGAAACACTGTCCAGAGTTACTCTAAGTCAGAACTGACTTGATAGCATGCAACAAGAAAAAACAGGTTAACCACTCATAATTTAACTTAAATAAAAAAGTTTTACCTCACCCATTTACTAGCATTTTTAGACATTTACCTAAATAAACTAAAGGTTCTGAAAAAATATAATCTTCACTGCAAAAGCAGTTAACTTAGAAAACCAAGTGTCTGATTAGAATGCATTAGAAATCTTAAGAAACAATGATGTCACATGTGGGATAATCAGAAAGATAGTTATTATAACAAAGACATTAGCAAAATGGCTTCAATAATCTTAGAATTCTGGCAGAACATTACATTGCCTTTTTCTATATCAGAAGTAGTTATAATTATTTCTGAAAAGAAGCACAAATATCAGGCTACTAAAGGAGGAATGCCAGTCCCTCCAGGAATATAGGAGGAAAGCAAAGATCTGGTTCTCTCATATACTCTTCTGAGAATTTGCTGGTTATCTAGGAAAGCAGAGGTAGGCTCTGTGCTCTGCTTAATACCTCAGCCCCTAGTTGAATCTTCACTGGTAAGGTGTAGCATTTCACTGAGTAGGATAAATTGATCTAGTCTTCACTCTCCTGGTGGTACAACAGTTTCTTCAGAATTGCCAGGGCCAACAATATTCAGCTTCAAGTCATTTACTTGGAAGCCCCAGGATCCTCTGGGGCTATGCAGAAATATCAGATTAATCAAGTTTATCTTACTATTTCACATGCCTCAGTTTCTTTATGTAATATCATATGGAGTACCCACCACGTGGCTGGCTTCTTGGCCTCTCAATACAAAGCCAGGAAAGGGATTAGGTCATTTATTCACATTCATAAAGGACTGTAGTTTTTTATGCTTAAAGCCCTAATTACAAATATAATTTGAATCATAAAGAATCCCAAATCACTAATTGATTGATTGATTGATGCTAATTATATTGATTCATGTGCAAAGTGATTATCAAACAACAGCAACTATGTTATACAAAACCAGCAGCCTATATTACTTTCAATGGAGAGAAACTGAAAGCCTTCCCTCTGCAAACAGGAACCAAACAAGGATGCCCTTTGTCACCACTCCCATTCAATATTGTGCTGGAAGTCTTAGCAAGAGCTATACCACAAGACAGGGAAATTAAAGGCATCCAAATTGCCAAAGAGGAAGTAAAACTCTCATATTTGTAGATGATATGATCCTATACATAGAAAACCCAAAGACTCAGTAAAAAACCTCCTAGACCTCATTGGAAGATTCATCAAGAATATAAGATCAACATACAAAAATCAGTTAGATCCCTCTATACCAAAAATGACAGCACTGAAAAGGATATTAGGAAAGCAATACCATTTACAATAGCCAACCAAAGGATGAAATATCTAGGAATAAATGTAACCAGAAAAACAAAGAATATATACAAAGAAAACTACAAAACACTACTACAAGAAACCAAAAGAGACCTACACAAATGGAAGAATGTATGATGCTCCTGGATAGCAAGACTTAACATTGTGAAAATGTCAATACTGCCCAAAGCAATTTACACATATAATGCAATCCCAATCCAGATTCCAATGACATTCTTCAAGGAGATGGAAAAAACAAAACAAACTTTATATGGAAAGGAAAAAGACCCAAGATAAGCAAAGCACTGCTTAAGAAGAAGAATAAGGTTGGAAACCTCTCACTCCCCAACTTCAAAATTTACTACATGGCCACAGTGGTCAAAACAGCTTAGTAATGGTACACTGAAAGATACATAGGTCAATGGAACAAAATAGAAAATCCAGACATTAACGCATCCACATCCAGCCAAATGGTTTTTGCAAACTACCTAAATATATTGCATGGGGATGTGATAGTCTCTTCATAGGATGGTGCTGGCAGAACTGGAAATTGATATGCAAAAGATTGAAACAAGATCTTCATTCACCTCAAGCCTTATTCAAAAACCAACTCAGTATGAATTAAAGACCTAAATGTGAATCCCAGAATTATGAAGCCATCAGTGAACAAATAGGAACAAATGTGAGGGTACTAATTCAGGGAATACACAGAATACCTAACATTTTGAAAACTACATAAACAAAAGTAGACAAAATAGATGATTGGGACATATTAAAAATTAAAAACTTATGTGCATCAAAAGATTTCACCAGAAGAGTAAAAAGGAAACCCACAGAAAGGGAAAAAATCTTTTGCAATGACACATCATACAAGGGGCTCATTTCTGAAATATATAGGAAACTACAACACCTCTACAAGAAAAAGACAAATAACCCAATTGAAAAATGGGCACAGGACAAGAAAAAGACAAATAACCCAATTGAAAAATGGGACTTCACCAAGGAGGAGATCCAGGCAGCCAACAAACATATGAAGAAATGTTCACGATCACTAGCCATTGTTGTCCTTAAGTGCCATCGACCAATAGCGATCCTGTATAGGGTTTCCAAGAAGTAGCAGTTGAGCTTGAACCTTTGGGTAGTCATTAAAGCACAGGTAAACACCAGTTCTCTGCTCTCAGCCAAGATCCATTGGACATCAGCAATGATATCCCATGTTTCACGGCCTCTTCTGAATCCGCCTTGAACCTCGCAAAGTTCTCAGTCAATGTATGATAGTAGCCATTTCTGTATTACCTTTAGCAAAACTTTACTTGCATGGGATATCAAAGATATTGTCCGATGATTTCCACATTCCATTGGATCACCTCTCTTTGGAATGGGCACAAATGCACATCTCTTCCAATCAGTCGGTCAGGTAGTTGTCTTCCAAATTTCTTGGCATAGATGAGTGAGTGCCTCCTGTGCCACCTCACTTTCTTGAAAGATTTCAATTTTTATTCCATCAATTCTTGGTGCCTTGTTCTTTGCCAATTCCTTCAGTGTATTTTGGACTTCCTTCTTCAGTGTCATTGGCTCTTGATCATATGGTACCTCTTGAAATGGTTGAACATTAACATTTCCTTTTGCTACAATAACTCTGTGTATACCTTCCATCTTCTCTTGATGCTTTCTACATCATTCAATAATTTGCCCAGAGAATCTTTCAATAATGAAGTCGAGGCTTGAATTTTTTCTTCAGTTCCCCCAGCTTGAGCAATGCTGAGCATGTTCTTCATTTTTGCTTTTCTGATTCCAGACCTTTGCACATTTTGTTGTAATATTTGGCTTTATCTTCTTGTGCTGACCTTTGAAATTTTCTGTTCAGCTCTTGGACCTCCTCATTTCTTCCATTTGCTTTAGCGTCTATATGCTGGAGAGCAAGTTACAGTGTCTCTTCTGATATCCATTTTGACCTTTTCCTTCTTTCTTGTCTTCTTAATGACTTTTTGCTTTCTTCATGTATGATGTTCTTGATGTCATCCCACAACTCTTCTGGTCTTTGGTCTTTAGTGTTTAACGTATCAAATCTGTTCTTCAGATGATCTCTAAATTTAGGGGTGATATATTCAAGGTCATATTTTGGCTCTCGTGGACTTGTTTTCATTTTCTTCAGATTCAGTTTGAATTTGCATATGAGTAATTGATGGTCTGTTCCACAGTTTGGCCCTGGTCTTATTTTAACTGATGATATAGAGCTTTCCCATCATCTCTTTCCACAGATGTAGTCAATTAGATTTCTTTTATTCCATCTGGGGAGGTCCATGTGTATAGCCGTCTCTTATGCTGTCTAAAGAAGGTATTTGAAATGAACAATCATTGATTTTGTAGAATTCTATCATGCATTCTCCAGCATCATTTCTATCACCAAGGCCATATTTTCCAACTACTGATCCTTCTTCTTTGCTCCCAACCTTTGCATTCCAACCACTAGTAATGCTCAATACATCTTGATTGCATGGGCTAAGTGGGACAGAGGTAAATAATGATGTATGCACAACCTTGGAACAACAGGGCTGTGTGATACAAGGACCGAGACATCGTTGGAATGGGCAAAAGGGGGGAAATAATGTTAAGATGCTTGGCTGTCTTTTTAATCTTGGTTTCCCTGGCATACCATTATAAAATAGATAGTTGCAGGGTAGAGAAAGGAATAACTAGAAATATCAACAGAGAAAGCTTTTAAATTCGTCTTCTGCCTAAAACTGATTTGAATACCTAAAATGGGGCTACAATGTGCCCAGTGAAGGAAGCTTCTGCAGAGCCTCTGAATTACATAAGACCATAGGTGGAATCCTGAACAGCATCCAGAATCTTCTCAGGTGGAAAATTTCCACGTGAAAGGACAACCAGACCAGCCTGGAGCAGCTAGAAGAACAGAAGATACTTCTTGAGATAAATACCAACAGAAAAAATACAAAACAATAAAGGCAAACTGACTGATTACTACAAGAACAAGTTTGTTGCTCACCCAGGAGACATAAAGCCAAGCTGTCAGGTCCCCTCAGAGCAAACCCCCTTCCAAGACTAAGACTCAATGGGAATACATGCTCTGATTGGTGACCACATTTGTCACTGATAAGGGGAAGTGAGGGAAAAACAGCAATGAAGCTGAGAGCTAAGCCCTACAAAGTTCAATAGACTCATAAGAACCCAGACCTGGTTGGCCAGCAATGTGACAAGACCTGGGGATTCTTGGGCCCAGAGTCAGTGACATAGCCACAAAGCACTGGAGTGGAGAGTGAAGCATCCAGCTGATAAGAAAAGAGGGCACATGCATGAGAATACCCACACTTGTAGATAATACCCACTTGACCTGGCTTCAATGCCTGGATGATCAGAGCTCAGCTAGAAGAAGAAAGAAGAGGAAAATAAGAGTAATTTGATACAATTTGATGAACTTGCCCTACAGCTATGGATGCAGTAGCTCAAAAGAGGAAACAAATCTTTAAAGCAAGGATCATTCCCACCCCCTCCATACACAGAATAGACAGGGATGGGCAACTTGGACATTAGCTACTCAAAATGTGGATGGCTACAAAGGCAAGAAGTGACTAGCTTTCATGTTTTCCAGATGGAGTCTAGATCCAGAGGGCATGGAGGAAGGTAGAATCTCCACTGAGTTGTATCCAATCTGTCTGGGTAGGGCTGATGAAAGGAGATGCGGATAGGTCTCTTGTAATACAATAGTGAATAATTGTTATCAGTACTGATTGTGAGGGTTGGAAATGTAAAGGTAGATGTTTTGTAGCAAAAGAAGGGGAGTGATCGACTTTGCAGTCTAGGAGCAGAGGTCCCTGGAACCATCAAGAGAGAAGAGCAGAGTGCAGGACCCTACCCAGAGAAGCAGTTATGCCAGAGATGGAGGCAGAGACAATGAAGTGGAGAAATGGAGTAGCTGGGGACTTTAGACCCAGGGAGGGAGAGGGGCTGTGTGCTGATGACTGGGCGGGGGTGGGGGAGGTGCAGGCTTGCAGGGTATACCCTTTGGTTGGTTGATGATGCATGGAGGGGATTGTAACCATGGCAATGAAACAATTTAAGATAGGATGCATGTAAAGCTAATGTTCTCCCATGTAAACTATCACATAATTCACACACACACACACACACACACACACACACACACAAAGAGAGATATTATGTTGCTTTCCCATTACCCTCACAGTTTCACCCTCAGATTTGTAAAGACACTGATGGTTTTTATTTCACCAGTTCCCCATGATCTAGTCACTCTTTAGTGTTTTGCAAACTGGCTTTTATACCTGACATTTTCTAAAATGACCCTTTGATCCTCTTCTTATTGTGTTGGCTACTTAGCTTGTCGCTCTCCTATTTCTGTCCTTTAATCACAACCATTTCTTCTTACTCTTTGACAATGATAAAATAGAATTATTCCTCTCTCCTCACCTTCAGGATAAAAACATAGGTGGAAGGCTTTGTCTATGAACTTATTAGCAATCAAAGACTCTGCTAGCAGTAGCTTCAAAGTTAAGTCCAGGTATTGGAATCAGTAAAGGAATTATTCAGGTCTGTTTCCAATTTTGTAAAAGGCTCAATTTTAAAATGAGTGTCTGTGTGTGTTCCAGAAGGTTAACACGTTTGGCTACAAACCAAAACATTAGAGATTTAAGTGCATCTAGAGTTGTCTCTGAAGAATAATCTGGCATTGCACTTCTGAAATACCAGTCACTGAGTGGTGCATATGGGGTTGCCATATGGGTGTTGAAATTGACTCTATAGCCACTTGTTTGTTCATTTGCTTGTTTGTTTTTAAGTGTGTTGCTCAGTGGATGCAGTGGGGACAGATGAAGGAAAAGCATGATCATTTCATGTGATAACAAGAAATGCTTCATCAGGAGAAATATAACTCTGCTAATTAAGAAGGTCATTAGAAAAAGGTTTACTTTCATGGAACTTTTTTTTTTTTAATGTTTTATGGTGAATTATGTGATAGTTTACATGAGAGAACATTAGTTTTGCAGTCATCCTGTCGTATGTAGTTTCATTGCCATGGTTAGAGTCCCCTTCAGGCATCATCAACCAACCAAAGGGTATATCCTACAAGTCTTTCATGGAACTTTGGATGACTTATGTCAAAAAGTTATTTGTCTTTGGGAAGTATGAGAATTTGATTTTACAATCAGAAGATTAGTGAAGAAAGGCTTCAGTTCACAGTGAGGGAAGAACTTTAAGAGAAGTAGACTTGAAGAGATCGTGCCTACCCTAGACTATTTTGCCTAACTCAAAGTGCTAAAGCATCCTGCCCCAACCTTCCATCTCCTTAGCACGTTTTCCTTCAATCCCCTCCCAACAAAAGCCAAATGGTGTTCAATTTAAAGGGCAAAATGCCTTTAAAATGTACTTGTAATTGCCCAAGTCATTAACACAAAAAATTTAACAGAATTGGCACTTGCACTGTTAGGAGAAAGAAGATCCTGAAGGAGAGATTCAATTAATGGAATTTCCAGAAAAGTAGCTAGAGATTTAGCTAATCAAAGTTAGAAACAGAAGACATTTTGTAAAAGAACCTCACCTTGAAGACAAAAATATGGGTTAAGATCTAGAACCTGCTATGTGGGGATGACCTGTGAAGGTTTTCACTTATTGCCTGCTTTTCCTTTGGTTTCAAAGTTCTCCTTCTCCTCCTACACACAATTGTTATCAAAATATATAATGTCCTTGTGCTTTCTTAAGAAACTCAAGGAATGGGACTAAACTGACATGGATAGAACAAGAACCACAAAGCAATATGAAGAAACGATCCACATTTGAATTAATTAATTGGAAGTAACTAATTAATTGAGTATTCCATGGCACTTAAGATTTCACAATATCTTTGGATTTCCACAAATTATGGAATAGGGGTTAAACCTAATTTATTTGGTGGCCAAATGGCCGAGTGACTCTAGCAGATCCATGCATTACACAGGTAATAAATGTTCGCTGGGTTGCTAACCTCAAGGCCAGCAGTTTGAAATTACCAGCTGTTCCACAGGAGAAAGATGAGACTTTCTGCTACCGTAAATATTACAGCCTCAGAAATCCTATGCAGGGCCACTATGGGTCAGAACTGACTCCAGAGCACACCACCACCACCATACTACCATGACTCTCTTCGAGTCCTGGTGTGGCACTGTGGATAATGCACTGGACCCCAATGTCAGTATTAACCCCAAGGTTAGCAGTTTAACTTCACCACAAGATCCTCAGAAACCCTATATAGGGTCATTATGAGTCGAACCAACTCCATGGCACTTAACAATAACAGCAACATGACTTTCTTAATCTATACACCCTTCAAGCGAGCTCATCCACTCCCTTGGCAGAGTTCTGAGTCTTAAACCTGGGATGTAGTCAATCATTTGTTGAATTCAATTTCCTTGTTGAGATCACATGAAATAATCTCATTACTGGATAAAGAACAGATTCATTTTGCTGACACTTTAGGCAGTGACTGAGTCTACCAGAATGTTAAGTCCATTGTGACTACTAGAGTGCCTTCAACTCTGGCAAGTGCTTAGTAAATGTTTATTGATGATTAATATAAAAGGTTCCAGAGACTTTATAGGAGGTTATAAACAGACTAAAATATAAATCCATAAATCTCTCAATTCAGGGCCAGACTTCAAAGAGTACTCAAACTGTTTTCTCTGAAGAAGTTTTAAAAGAACCATGAAAGAAGATACTAAGTTATTTTACTTTTATGATGTTGTTGTTGTTATTAAGTGCCATCAAATGGGTCCTGATTCACAGTGACCTTGTATAGGGTTGCCTAGGAACTGCTGGTGGCTTTGAACTACCAGCACTGTGATTAGCAGTCAAGTGTCTCCTATATCACCACATCAGGAATCTACATTTATGATACTGGTTTGCAAACACAATCAGAATGACAACCATTTACATAAAAGGCTTGGGCTATTTGGCTTTGCCTCTTTTCTCCCACTTATTATTTTGAACATTGTCAAACAAAAGTAAGGAGTAGTAAAATCAGTTTTCATATTCCTATCATCTTAATTGTAATAATTACTAATATGTTACAATATTTGCTCTCTCTCTATTTCTTCCTGTGAGAGGTTAATTGAAAGTACATCTGAAACAATGAGTCTTCCCCATATAATTCATAAATAATCTTCTAAGAACAACATATACTTATGTTGTTGTTAGGTGTCATCGAGTCAGTACTGACTCATAGTGACCTTATGCACAGCAGAACGAAACACTGCCTGATCCTAGGCCAACCTCACTACTGTTGCCACGCTTGAGTCCATTGATGCTGCTACTTGGCCAATCCATCTCGTTGGGGGTCTTCTTCTTTTTCTCTGACCTTCCACCTTGCCAAATATGATATCCTTCTCCAGCGAGTGGTCCCTCGTGACAACATGTCCAAAGTATGAGAGACGAAGTTTGGCCATCTTAGCCTCCAACGAGCACTCTAGCTGTACTTCTTCCAAAATGGATCTATTGGTTCTTTTGGCAGCTCATGGCACTTTCAATACTCTCCTCCAACACCATAGCTCAAAAGCATCAACTCTTCTGTGGTCTTCCTTATTAACTGTCCAGCTTTCACATGCATATGAGGTTATTGAAAATATCATGGCTTGGGTCACTGCTATTTCTGTGTAGCAATAATATGGTTACATAAGTATATAAGACATATATACTTATGTAACCATATTATATATAACCATATTATTGCTACATGTATATAAAACATATACTTATATAACCATATTATTGCTACACAGAAATAGCAATTATCTAATAGCTAATTCATATTCAAATATTCTCAATTGTACCTAAAACAACTTTTATTGTCTTTTTTTTTCCAGGTGAAGACCCCCCAAAAAAGGTTTCACAGTACATTTATTTGTTTTGTCTACAACAATCCCCAACAGTTTTTTCCTCATTAAATTTACTCTTTGAAGTGGTCAAGCCAATTGCTTTTTTACAATTTCTCAGACTGTTTTTTCTTGGTGTTCTTTATCCTGTTCCTCTGTCCTTTGTGCATCTGGTAAGCATTAAGATAGATCTAAAGTTTTGATTAATCTTGACTTAATCACTCTTGAGAAAAATACTCAACAGATAATACTTTGTTTTTCATATTACATCAAATCAGAAAGTATAAAAAGTCAGGTTGCCCTACTACTAAAAACATTAAAGATAAATAAACCAGTTGGTACTTCGTCAAATATGACTAATAATAATCCTATATGTTTCCGAGTAGAACTGTGCACCTTAAGTTTTTCCATGGCTATGAAATCATTCAGAAACAGATTGCTAAGACTTTCTCTCAAAGTGACACTGTGAGGATTCAAACTACCAACCTTTTGGTTAGTAGTCAAGTACTTAAATATTTGTGCCACCCAGGAACTCTTATTCTCATTGATAATGAAGTTAAATTTGATCTCTTTGTAAGGGTCTCTCTCACCAACTTTCTCCATTGTTGTTAAGTGCCATTGAGCCTGTTTTACTCACAGCAACCCTATGTAGGGTTTCCAAGGTGAGTTTGAACCGCCAACCTTGTGGTTAGAATTCAGGGCTTATCCTACAGCTCCATATCAGCACTCCAGATTTCTCCATGTTGTTGTTGTTGTTGAGTGCTGTTGAGTTGGTTCTGATTCATAAGGACCCTGTCTGTATAGGATTTCCGAGGTGCTTTGAAGTGCCAACTCTGTGTTTCACAGTCCAGTGCTGTTCTACAACACCACACCACAGTAACAATAAATTTTCCCTTTTGCAATTAAGAAGAAATTTGCAGAGTAATTTCAACACTTTGAAACCTAGTTCCCTCCCCAAACTTCCACATAATAATTTTAGCATCATGTGGTGATGCATCAGGAGCACTGGTAGCACAGTAGATTAAGCTTTGAGCAGTCAATGGAAAGATCAGTAGTTTGAACCTACTGCTCCACGGGAGAAAGAAGAAGCAGTCTTCTCCCTTAATGATTTATAGTTTCCGAAACCCTATGGAGCAGTTCTACTCTGTCCTATAGGAGTGTCAGAGTCAGAATTGACTTGACAGCAGTAGACTTTGGTTTTGTTTGGTAATCCATTTCTAAACCAGTATTTTCATTGAGGGTTACTTGATACTTCTTATTACTACCATTAATATAATTCAAATAAAATCACAAAATAGTGCAAAGTGAAAGTCAGACAATTAACAGAAATGTTTATTTTTGTCTTGAATCTATTTGGATCATCACTAAAATAAATAGATAGCAGATAGCTGATATGTCTACCACAAAGCAGAATCTAGAAAAATCAATATTTGAAAAAAATAGTTTAAAGATTTAGGGAGATTTGAAAGTGATTATCTTTTTTAGCTTGTCATTATACACTATGATGATCATCAGTTGTTGGTTATTCATTTCAAGAGACTCTGGTACAATATAACAAGGATGTTAGCAGTACCTACTAAAAAACAAAGGGGGGAGAGAGGGTAACAAACAATAAATTCTTGGACTTGTGAACAAGAAGATTCTAGAAGTAAATTAAATTAGAAAGACCTTGGATATCTCTGAGAATGGAAAGAATTCCTTCCTCATGTGAGACCACTTAACACTCTACCAAATCAAAGATTGAATGACAACAAATACAGGGGCGTTCTTTGAGTCATTAAAGAGCACAGCTCACCTGAGTTTGTGAGTTAGCTACCAGAGTGGTGTTGCCAGCCTATGATTTCTCAATCTGATTTGTCATTTCTATGATTTGAGAGAGAAATATGAAGCATTCCTTTATAGTTTTTCTTTTCACAGTAAATCTACTTTTTATTGAATTAGATTTTTTCCCTGAGCTCTAGTAGCGTAGTGGTTACGAATCGGGCTGCGAACCTTAAGGTCAGCGGTTCGAAACTACCAGCTGCTCCGCGGGAGAAAGATGAGGCTTTCTACTCCCGTAAAGATTTACACCCTCGGAAACCCTGTACAGGGTGGCTATGGGTCGGAACCGACTCGATGGCACATAACAACAACAACATAAAAATGAATATGCTATTAACAAAGAAATATGCAAAATTAGAAAGAAAAATTAGCATCACCCTAATTATGCCTACCAGACATAATCATTTTCACTATTTTCATGTATATTATTCAGGATACTTTTTCTATATTTTTAATGAAAAATTCAGTCCTATATTTTTTCCAATCTGATTTTTCATTTACTATATATTATGTGCATCCTTCTATGTCAAAAATAGAGTTCTATATTAACATTTTATTGATAGGAATGATTACATTTTATAGCTGTATCGTAATTTATTTGTCAATAGTCTATTAAAAAACACTCCGGGCATTAGCAATTTTCACTGTTGTGAACAGTGTAGCAATGACCATTCTGCATTTGATTTTTATACGTTATGATTTCTTCTGGAAACTTCCTAGAAGTAGAACCACTAAGTCAAAATAAGCACAGTTAAAATCAACTACTTTTCATACATTTTTATTTATTGATACATACTTAACTCTCTATATTATTTTGCCTAAATGTAGTTTTTACACTTTCTTGTTATTTATATTTACTACTGCATTCAAGTCAATAAATTTCACAAGAATGGTAAATTACACACCACCCTCAATTGCCAACTAGGTTTAAAAATATCTTTAACCTTTACTAATCAGAGGCACAAAGAGTTCTATATGTCTCTTCCAGGTTGGCAGATGCTTTGTTAAAAGGAAAGAAAGCCTTAAACTAAATCATTTTATAAAATCTGACTAGCAAGCAAATATAAATATTGCTATATACCTTCTTCTTAGAAGTGAAAATTCACACCGTCTGTTTTTAGGAGCTCCGAAAAGACTATGAATAAAAATGCATTTTCTGTTATATCCTTGGGAAATGCACCAAGGCATGATCTGTCAGTTTTTGAACTGGGATGGGCAACAAATTACTCCTGAAATGGGGGACCCCAGATCAAATGGGCATCCAGGTCTTGAGCCCTGTTTTAAAGATTTTAAGCTATTGAATTTCTTGCATTCTAACTCCTTGTTTCGGAAAGAGTAGAGAGCCCTTATAATATATCCTGCCAACCACAAATCTTAATCACCTATCATCATGAATTATCCATAGATAAGGAGCTCTGGTAGCATAGTGGTTATGAGTCGGGTCAAGAACCACAAGGCCAGAAGTTTGAAACTACCAGCTGTTCCACTGGAGAAAGATGAGGCTTCTGCTTTCTGCTCCCGTAAAGATTTACAGCCTAGGAAACCCTATACAGGGTTGCTATGAGTCAGAACCAACTCCACACACACAACAACAACAAATATTACAGACATTAATATGTATTATTATTTCTATTAATATTATAATTATCATTCCCATTTTCCATATGAGAAAACTGAAGCTCAGAGAATATCAGTCATTTGCTCCAAATCATGCAACTAATGTGGATAAAAAAAGTATCCACATTATGGATATGTGGCTTTTGAAATAAGAAGTCATTTCTGGGTTTCTTTAAATACACAGTGAAGGGAAATATACTGGATTACCAAGTCTTCTCACAGACAATCAAAAAACTCAGAGAGTGAACAGGAATATACTGTGAAAGCACTTACATAAATTATTGTGGACAATGTAATAATTCACTTTTTTAAATAGTTTAACCCTTGTAGGATGTTCTCAAGGATGATTACTTCTTACATGAGCTTTGGGAAAAGATTAGGGTACTATGCTTTTATGTGAAGAGTTAAAAGAACATGATGCTATTTCAAAACTTCCTGGTGATCAGGCTTACTTTAGAGACAAAGCCCAAAAAATGGTGGATTAATATAACCATCCTACTAACTTTTTCACATTAGGAAGAGTGTATGATGAATGTGAATCATATGACGGTCTTTCAAAATACATACCTATGTCCCCATGACAGTGTTTTTTGAATACTGTCTTAGTGAACCTTTAGTAAGAAGTGAATGCCAGACATTACAAAACCACAGAAGTCCTGGTGTAGCACTGTAGGATAAGCACTGTACTACTAACCACAAGGTCAATCATTCAAATCCACCAGAAACTCCTTGGAAGCTCTAAACAGAGTTGGTATGACTCAAAACCAACTCAAGGGAACTTATAAACAGCAACGACTTTCAGAATAGGCATTATCTGTTGTTGTTGTTGTGTTATGTGCTGTGGAGTTGGTTCTGACTCATAGAGACCCTGTGCAGGGTTTCCGAGGTTGTAAATCTTTACAGGAGCAGAAAGCCTCATATTGCTCCCGTGGAACAGCTGCTAGTTTTGAACTGCTGACCTTGCAGTTCACAGCCTGATTCATAACCACTATGCTACCAGAGCTCCTTAGGCATTATCTATTATTGACTAATGGAAGATCTGCATACCCATAGCTTTCAGTATAAAAATCAAATTTCCAGCACTACTCTTTACGTTTCTTTCTCCTTTCTCTTCCTCTTATGCCCTATTCTTCTGTCATAATGATGAGGGCATCTCTTCATGTACTCTTATTTCTCTTTGCCTTTGTTCTTGTTGCCTGGTCTATCTGGCACATTCTCCCCATGTTCTTCTTTACCCACCATCTCCCAACTATCTTGTCTATCTTTGTATCTGATACATATCTCATTGTCTGATATTACTAAGACATAATATATGATGAGACCAACACTCATCTGTCAGTCTGTTGCAGTGTATAGTGGCTTGTGTGTTGCTGTGATTCTGGAAGATATGCCATGAATATTTTAAATACCAGTACGGTCACCCACAATGGACAGGTTTCATTGAGCTTCCTGATGAAGACAGACTAGGAAGAAGGACAGATGGTCTATTTCCAAATACTTAGTTACTGAAAACCTTACAAATAGCAGTGAAACATTGTCAGCAATAGAATATTGAATATTGAAAGATGATGAGGAGCCCCAGAGTATTGTCAGATATAATGCTGAAAGATGAGCCTTTCAGGTTGGAAGGCACTGAAAATATGACTGGGAATAGCATTGATGATTATAATGGAGTAAAGCTTTCAGGACCTTCATTATGCTGATGGGGCCCAACTCAAAATGAAGAGACACAGCTGTAAACATCCATTAATAATTGGAACGTGGAATGTACTATGTATGAATCTCAGAAAATTGTAAATTGTAAAAAATGAAATAAAGCACATAAACATAAATATCCTAGGCATTAGTGAGCTAAGATTGATATTGGACATTTTGAATTTTAAAGTTACATGGCTCACTATGCCAGGAATGCAAAATTGAAGAGGAGTGGCATCGCACTCATCATCAAAAAGAACATATCAAGATTTCTCCTAAAGTACAACACTGTTTGTGGTAGGATAATATCCATATACCTATAAGGAACACGAGTTTATACCAATATTATTTAAATTTACAAACCAACCACTAATAACAGTGATGATGAAATTGAAGAATTCTACCAACTTCTTCAGTCTGAAATGGATCAAACATGCAATCAGGATGCTGTGATAATTACTACATTTTGGAATGCAAAAGTTGGAAACCAAGAGAAAGGCTCATTAGTTGGAAAATATGACCTCAGTGATGGAAACAATGTTGGTGATCACATGATAGAATTTTGCAAGAACAACGAATTAAAAACAAAAAACAAAAAAACAATGACTTCTTCACTGCAAATATCTTTTTTAAACAATACAAAAGATGACTATACATGTAGACTTCATGAGATGGAGTACACAGAAATTAAAATTACTACAGCTGTGAAAAGAGATCATGGAAAATCTCTGCATCATCAGCCAAAACAACACTAGTAAAAACTGTGGACAGACTAACAATTGCTCATATGCAATTTCAGGCTGGAGCTGAAGAAACTTAAAATTAGTACACAAGAGCCAAAATATTACCTTGAACATATCCCACCTGAATTTAGAGATCATCTCAACAGCAGATTTGATGCATTGGACATTAAAGACCAAAGAAGAGAGGAATTGTGGGATAACATCAAGAACATCATAGAGGAAGAAAGTAAAGGTCATTAAGAAGGCAAGAAAGAAGGAGATTTCTGTTTGGGGGAGGGGATAGCAGAGACAGACAGTGAAAAATCCTGTGCAAAAACCCCAGAATAAGCAGAGAAAGAGTAGTCCACAGAAAAACTGCGGAACTTTGGATCTAGTTTAAGACTCTGGGTGCCAGTCTCCTACACCTATTGAGACAAAATCTGCAGGTGGAAAAAAAATATAGTGATATCTGAATCCACCCAGCCACGGCGGCTGGCAGCTAGAAGTCCTCAGACCGGAGGGTAGGGTCACAGCCAAGCAGAGGCAGCGACCCATTTCTAGAAGTGCAGCAGAGAAGTATGTCTGAAGGGAGAGGTGTGACCGATTTTTCATCTTTCACTTTTCATTTTTAACATATCTTTCCTCTTCACCCAGATAGCACCCTCACTGCACAGCCCAGATGCCTTCAGGCAGGTGGGAACACACCCCCAAAAGGGTCCAGCATTGGACCCACATTTTTCCAACAGTACAAAGCAGACTACTTCTTATGACATTTTGACCCTGGGAACCCATCCCATGGTTTACCTAGGAGGGACCCTTTGTACCGCAAAGGCCAGTGAATAGTGTCAATCACATTTTTTTTTTTTCTTTTTTTGATTGGTGGTCTCTGCCTGTTTTTATATTGTTTCTTTCTTTGGTTATTTTGCCCTCACTCTCCTCCTAGGGCTGGGAGCTTTCTCCCCCTACCTTACCCAAGAAGAGACATCAACTGTGCCCATATAGCCAAGTTACAAGCATACCCTGTAGTATCCCATCATCTGGACAAGAGCCAAAACCAGCTACTAGGCATACACGTGAAAAGGGAAGCCTATCTCCAGATCATATCCACCAGGAGACACTCAGCAAGCTTAACAAAAAGCAACATACATCCAATTAAGCATTAAAAACTCACACAACTGTTGAAATGTCCAAGAAAATACAATTAAAGATCTTATCATATGTCCAAAAACATAAAAAAGTAACTGAGACAAATGAGCTGGAAGCAGACACAGACTTTCCAGTAGAAGAGCAGGCTCTGGATATGCCTGAGAAGGAATTCATAAGAATAATATGGAAACAAATTCAAATGCTCTGAAAAGGGGTAGAGGAAAATAAGGAAGAACTCAGGAAAGTGCTACAGGAGCAATCAAACAAGATAAATATGGCATTGGAAACAATCTAAACCCTGAAAAAAGAAGTCCAGATGCTTAATAATAAAATATCAGAAATGGACAACACACTGAAAGGGTAAAGGAGCAAAATGGAAGGGATGGAAACCAAAACAAGTGAGCTGGAAGACAAATTTCTCAATTCTGCTAATATAGGAGAGCAAGCAGAAAAAAGGATTAAAAAATCTGAAGGGAGTCTAAGATTCATGCTGGATAAAATGAAGAAGAATAACTTAAGAATTATTGGCATTCCTGAACACGAAGAATCACAGAAGTCCACAGAAGAGATAGTTGAAGAGCTACTGGAAGGAAAATTTCCTAACATTTGAAGGACAAGAAGATAAACATTCAAGAAGCGAAAAAACCCCAGGAAGGATACACCCCAAAAGAAAATCACCGATACATATCATAATCAAGCTCTCCAAAATCAAAGACAAAGCAGCCAGGGAACAGACAAGTGTCACCTACAAAGGCAAGCAAATCAGATTAAGCTCTGACTTCTCAGCAGAAACCATGCAGACAAGAAGGCAATGGGGAGACATATATAAAACCCTAAAAGAAAAAAAAACTGCCAACCAAGAATCGTCTAACCAGCAAAAATGTCAATCAAATATGATGATGCAATCAAAATATTCCAGGATAAACAGAAGCTAAGAAATTTTGTTAAAGCCAATCCAGTGCTTCAAAACATCCTAAAGGGAATTCTTTGGAATGAAAACTAACAAGAACAGACAACAACCAGAGATTGACAGACGTGGCAAAACCACCTGGAACTTGGTTGATGGATAACCGAGTTCAGAATGGAACAAAATTACAGCAATGAATTCAGAGGACCTGTGAAGCTAATCAAGGATCAACATATTAACAATATTAAAGAAGGGAAAAATATAGGAACAGAGATCCAGGTGGTGCAGATGTCGAGTAGATGGCAGGATACAATAGACTCTCTTAAATGCAGAGAAAATTTAACAGACTACAACATTACCCGAAAGAAAATTAATATTTCACAAATAACCATGAAAATGAAGATCCAAGCAGAACAAGGAAACATTAAAACAAAGAAGAAACCAGGAAGAAATAGCACAAAAAAATGAACGCAACACAAGAAGGCATGTAGAACAAAGGAACAAACATCACCCCAAAAATTAACATAATGACAGCAGTTAATCCTATCAATAATTACACTGAATGTCAATGGATTAAATGCACCAGTGAAGAGACAAAGAGTGGCTGAATGGATAAGACCATTCAATATGCTGTCTGCAAAAGACACGCCTACACACAAAGACAAAAACAAACTAAAAGTCAAAGGAAGGGAAAAAGTATACCAAGCTAACAGCAATAAAAAACAAGCTTGAGTGGAAATACTAATCTCTGATAAAATAAACTTTAAGACAAAAACTAGCATAAGAGATAAAGAAGGAAGGACACTATCTCATGATTAAAAGGTCAATTGAGCAAGATGACATAACCATAATTAACATCTACGCTCCAAATGAAAGTGCACCAAGATATATAAAGCAAACCCTACTAGAATTGAAGAAAGAAATAGACAAATCTACAATTATAGTGGGGGGATTTTAATACACCACTTTCAAAAAGGGATAGAACAACCAGAAAGAAACTCGACAAAGCTACAGAAGAACTAAACAACACAATCAACCAACTTGACCTCACAGACACGTACAGAGCCCTCAACACAACAACAGCACAATAAACATTCTTCTCCAGTGCACATGGAACATTCTCCAGAATTGACCATGTCTTAGGTCACAAAGCAAGCCTGCATAAATTTTACAAACATCAAAATACTACAAAGCATCTTTTCAGACCACAATATCATAAAATGAGAAATCAACAATAAGAAGAACAAGGAAATATAGTTAAACACATGGACACTGAATAACACCCTGCTGAAGAGTGACTGGATAATAGAAGAGATTAAACATGAATTCATAAAGTTCCTAGAAATAAACAAGAACGAAAACACAACACACCAAAATCTTTGGGACACAGTGAAAGTGGTGCTGAGAGAACAATTTATTGTGACAAATGTGCACATCCAAAAAGAAAGAAAGAATCAAAATTAACACATTAACACAACATCACCAACAATTAGAAACAGAGGGAACCTACAGTCATCAAGAGAAAAGAAATAATTAAGATCAGAGCAGAAATAAATGAGATCGAAAACAGAAAAACTATAGAAAAAAACCAACAAGACAAGAAGCTGGTTCTTTGAAAGGCTTAATAAAATTAAACCATTGGCAAACCTAACAAAAGAAAACAGGGAGAAGACACAAATAACACACATTAGAAACCACATGGGTGATGTCACAACGGAACCAAAAGAAATCAACAGGAAAATAAGAGAATACTATGAAGAGTTGTACTCCAACAAATTTGAAAACTTAGAAGAGATAGATACATTTTTAGAAAAACACAACCTACCTAAACTCACACAGTGAAGTTGAAGAATTAAACAGACCCATAACAATAGAGGAGTCCTGATGTGGTGCTGTGGGCTAATGCATCAGACTGCAAAGTTGTTTGAATTTCAAGGTCGGTGGTTCAAGCTCACCAGCTGCTCCTTGGAAACCCTACACAGGATCGCTATGGGTCGGAATCAACTCAACAGCACTTAACAACAACAACAATAACAATAAAAGAAATTGATCAGGTCATCAAAAAAATGCCCAACCAAAAAAATCCAGGCCCAGATGGCTTCACTGAGTTCTACCAAACATTCAGGAGTTGTCACCAATTCTACTCAAATTATTCCAGAATACAGAGGAGGATGCAAAATTTCCTAATACATTTTATGAAGCAAGTATAACTCTCATACCCAAACCAGGGAAGGACATCAGTAAGAAAGAAAATTATAGACCAATGTCCCTCATGAACAGAGATACAAAAATTCTCAACAAAATCCTAGCCAACAGAATCCAGCAACACACCAAAAAAATAATACATCATGACCAAATGGGATTCATATCAGGGATGCAAGGATGGTTCAACATTAGAAAAACAATCAATGTAATTCACCATATAAAGAAGAAAAAGGAAAAGAACTACACGATCATACCAATTGATGCTGAAAAGGCATTTGACAAAATCCAACATCCATTCCTGATAAAAACACTCAACAAAGTATGAATTGAAGGGAAATTCCTCAACATAATCAAGAGCATATATACAAAGCCAACAGCCTACTTTACTGTCAATGGAGAGAAACTGAAAGCCTTCCCTCTGTGAACAGGAACCAGAGAAGCATGCCCTTTGTCACCACTGCTTTTCAATATTGTGCTCGAAGCTTTAGCCAGAACTATATGGAAAGATAGGGAAATCAAGGGCATCCAAATTGACAAAGAGGAAGTAAAATTCTCTCGATTTGCAGATGATATGATCCTAGATAGATAGATAGATAGATAACCCCAAAGACTCAGTAAAAAAGCTAATAGACCTCTTTGGAGGATTCAGTAAAGTGGCAGGATATAAGATCAACATACAAATTAGTTGGATTCCTCTATACCAATAAAGACAGTGCTGAAAAGGATATTAGGAAACAATACCATTTACAACAGCCACCCAAAGGATGAAATGTCTAGGAATAAATGTAACCAGAGAAACAAAGGACCTATACAAAGAAAACTACAGAACACTACTAAAAGAAACCAAAAGAGACCTACAAAAATGGAAGAATATACCATGCTCCTGGATAGGAAGACTTAACATTGTGAAAATATTAATACTGCCCAAAGCAATTTACACATATAACATGATCACAATTCATATTCCAATGACATTCTTCAAAGAGATGGAAACAACAATTACAAACTTTATATGAAAAGGAAAGAGACCAAGGATAAGCAAAGCACTGCTTAAGAAGAACAAGGCAGTAAGCCTCTCACTCTCTGATTTCAAAATTTACTACACAGCTACAGTGGTCAAAACATCCTGGTACTGGTATAATGAAATATACATTGATCAATGGAACAGAATTGAGAATCCAGAAATAAACCCATCCACATACAGCCAACTAATTTTTGACAACGTGCCTAGGTATATTGCATGGGGAGGAGATGGTCTCTTTAACAGAGGGTGCTGACAGAATTGGAAAGCGATATGCAAAAGATTGAAACAAGACCTTTACCACTGTGCCTTATACAAAAACCAACTCAGCATGGATTAAAGACCTAAATGTGAAACCCCTAATTACAAAGACCATCAATGAAAAAATAGGGAAAAATGTGAGAGGTCTAATATAGGGCATACACAGACTACCAAACATTTTGAAACTTACACAATCAAAAACAGTCAAAATAGATCAATGGGACATATTAAAAATGAAAAACTTGTGTTCATTAAAAGATTTCATCAAAAGAGTAAAAAGGGAGCCCAAAGAGTGGGAAAAATCTTTTGCAACGACACATCAGACAAGGGACGAATTTCCAAAATACATAGGAACCTACAACACCTCTACAAGAAAAGGACAAATAACCCAATTAAAAAATGGACACAGGACATGAATAGACACTTCAACAAGGAAGAGATCCAGGCAGCCAACAAACATGTGAAAAAATGTTCATGATCACTAGACATTAGAGAGATGCAAATCAAAACAATAAGATACCATCTCACACCAGCAATAATAGCAAAGATTAAAAAAAAAGTAGAGGATAATAAGTGTTGACAAGGATGTGGAGATACTGGGCCCTTACTACGTTGCTGGTGGAGTTGCAAAATGGTCCAATGTCTCTGGAAAACAATATGGCACTTCCTCAGAAGATTGGAAATAGAGATACCTTATGATTCAGCAATTCCTCTACTTGGTATTTATCCACAAGACAATACGAGCCATAACGCAAGTAGATATATGCACACCAATGTTCATAGCAACACTGTTTATAATAGCAAAAAGATGGAGACAGCCTAAGTGCCCATCAATTGAAGAATGGATAAACAAATGTTGGTACATACACACAATGGAATACTATGCTACCCTGAAGAAAAACAAGGAAGCAGCAAGCCACCACATAACATGGATGAACCTTGAGGACACTATGCTGAGTGAAATCAGCCAGTCACCAAAGGAGAAATACTGCATAGAGCTATTACTGTAAAAGATTAAGAAAAAGTACCCACACTGAAAGGGGAAAAAAATATATATATATTTTATTTTTATTAATATTATTTTGGTGGTGGTGGTGGTGGTTACCACTGTAGGGGATGGGCTGAGGGGGAGGGAGTGGGAGGTGGAGTACAGTGTATGGAATAGACACAGGATAGTTGGGTGCTGGGGTCGGGCAACACACTAGAAGGGGAAGGGGGAAGAAAAAATAAGGCAGATGGGAGAATAGGTAGGCAAGTTTACATGGGCTAAATGGGACAGAGGCAAATAATGATCTGAGCACAAACGTGGAACAACAGGGCTCGTGGATACAAAGATTAAGGCATGGTTTGAATGCGTAAAATGGGGAAATGATGTTAAGATGCTTGGCTGTTTATTGAATCATGTTTCCCCTTGCCTACTAATGTAAAATAGACACTTGAAGAGGGGAGAGAGGAATAGCCAGAAACATCATCAGAGAAAGCTTGTAAGTCCGTCTTCAGCCTATAACTGTTTGGAATAACTGAAATGGGGCTAGAACTTGCCCAGTGAAGGTGGCTCCCTGCAGAACCTTTGCACTGCACAAGACCATAGGTGGAATCCTGATCATCATCCAGAATCTTCTGAAGTGGGACATTCCTACGTGACAGGACAATCAGACCAGTCTGGAGCAGCTAGAAGAACAGAAGATACTTCTTGCAAGAAAGACCAGCAGAAAAGAAAACAAAAAAACACAGCAATCCAACTGACTACTACAAGAACAAGCAAGTTATTCCCCAGGGAGCCATCAAGGCAAGTGGTCAGGTCCCCTCAAGGCAAACCCCCTTCCAAGACTGAAACTCAAATGGAATACACTAGCAGGCATATGGTTCTGTTCCTGACCACGCTGGTCACCAATAAGAGAGAGAAAAATAGCTGTGAAGATGTGAACTAAGTCGACCGCATTCAGTAGACTCCTGTTAACCTGAATTGAGACCTGGTTAACCAGCAGTATGATGAGACTTTGGGACTCCTGGGCCCAAGGGCAGGGACATGGTCCCAGAGGACTAGAATGGAGTGTGAAGCATCCAGCTAACACAAAGAGAGGGGAGATGCACAAGAACACCCACACTTGCAGATAGTACCCATTTGAACTGGCATCAATGGCTGGATAATTAGAATATGACTAGAGGAAGAAAGAAGAGGGAAGAAAAAAAAAAGGAGTAACCCACTATAAGTGATGAACTTGACCTATGCTTGTGGATGCAGTATGACAAAGGAGCAGACAAATCTCTACAGTGAGGATCATTCCCACCCCCTTGGTAAACAGGGTCAACAGGGAGGGGGATACTTAGACATTGGCTACCCAAAATGGGGGACTACAAAGGCAAGAAGTGACTGACTTATAAGCTTTCAATAGGAAACCTAGCTTCCAGAGGCTACAAGGAAAGGTAGAACCTCCATGGAATTGTTACCAACCTGTCTGAATGGGGTTAATAAAAGGTGAGGGGGGAAAAGACTACTGTGGTTCAATAGGGAATGACTGCTATCAGGTCTGATAATGTAAATGTTTGGTAACAAAAGGAGAGGGGTGGCTAATTTTGTAGTCCAGGAGTGGAGATCCCTGGAACCATCAAGGAAGAAAAGCGAAGTTAGAGATCATGTCCGGAGAGGCAGTGACACTAGGGATGGAGGCAGAGGCAATGATGAGGACAGAAGGAGTGGCTGGGGGACTCTGGACTCAGGGAGGGAGAGGGGTTGTGTGCTGACAGCCGGGGAGCAGGGTGGCCTGGCTTGTGGGGTATATGCTTTGGTTGTTTGATGATGCATGGAAGGGATTATAATTATTGCAATGAAATGAAATACAATAGGATGAATGTAAAGCTGATGTTCTCCCATGTAAACTGTCACTCAATTTACAATAAAAACTTTTAAAAGAAAGAAAGAAGGAAAAGACCAAAATGGATTTCAGAAGAGACTTTAAAGCTTGCTGTCCAGCATTGAGACGCAAAAGTAAATGGAAGACATGAAAAGGCAAACAGCTGAATAAAAAATTTCAAAGGTCAGCTCAAAAAGGCAAAGTCAAAGATTATAACAAAATGCACAAAGACTTTGAAATAGAAAAACAAAAGGGTAGAACATGCTCAGCATTTCTCAAGCTGAGGTAACTGAAGAAAAAATCAAGCCTCAACTTGAAATATTGAATGATTCTCTGAGCAAATTATTGAATGATGCAGAAAGCATCAAAAGAAGATGAAAGGAATACACAGTCACTGTATCAAAAAAAAAAAAAAATTCAACTATTTTAAAAAGTAGCATATGATAAGAGCCAATGATACTGAAGGAGGAGTCCAAGGTGCACTGAAGGCATTAGCAAAGAACAAGCCTCCAGGAATTGATGGAATAAAAAATAAAATATTTCAACAAACAGATGTTGTACTGGAGGTGCTAACTCATCTATGCCAAGAAATTTGGAAGAAAACTACCTTGAAAACTGAGTGGAAGAGATCTGTATTTGTTCTCATTCCAAAGAGAGGTGACTCAACAGAATGAGAAAACCATTGGACAATATCATTAATTAATATCACATGCAAGTAAAATTTTGCTAAAGATTATACGGAAATGACTGCAACTGTACATTGACAGAGAACTGCCAGAGTCAAGTCAGATTTGGAAGAGGACAAGGAATGAGGGATATCATTGCTGACTTCAGATGGATCTTGACTGAAAGCAGAGAATACCAGAAAGATGTTTACCTGTGCTTTATTGATTACCCAAAGGCTTTCCATTGTGTTGATCTTAACAAGTTATGGACACCAGTGCAAAGTATGAGTGTTCCAAAACACTTAATTATGCTCTTGAGAAACCTGTATATAGACCAAGAGGTAGTTTTTCAAACAGAACCAGGGTTGAAATCAGGAATTGTGTGCACCAGGGTTGTGTTCTTTCACCATACATATTCAGTCTGTATCCTCAGCAAATAATCTGAGAAGCTGGATTATATGAAGAAGAATGTGGCATCAGGATTGAAGGAAGATTCATTAACAACTTGCAATATGCAGATGATACAACCTTTCTTGCTGAAAGTGAAGAGGACTTAAAATACTTACTGATGAAGATCAAACACCACAGCCTTCAGTATGGGTTGCACCTCAATGTAAAGAAAACAAAAATCCTCACCAATGGACCAATAAACAACAGCCATATAAATGGAGAAAAAATTGAATCTGTCAAAAACTTTATTTTGTTCAGATCAACCATCTACAGTCATGAAAGTACCAGCTAAAAATCAATGCACTGAATTAGGCAAATTTGTTGCTCAAGACCTCTTTAAAGTGTTGAAGAGCAAAGATGTCAGTTTGAGAACCAAGGTTTACCTGATCCGACCCATGGTATTTTCAACAGCCTCATATGCATGTGAAAGTTTGATAAAATAAGGAAGAATGTTTGCATTTGAGTTATAGTGTTGGAAGAGAATATTAAAAGTACCATGGACTGCCAAAAGAACAAACCTATCTGTGTTGGAAGAAGTACAGCCGAATGTTTCTTTGAAGCTAGGATGGCCAGACTTTATCTCTCATACTTCAGACATATTATTAGAAGGGACCAGTCCCTGAAGAAGGACATCATGGTTTGTAAAGCGAAGGGTCAGAGAAAAAGAGGGAGACCCCCCCGCCCCAACGATTGGCACAGTGGCAAAAGCAATGGGTTCAAACATAACAGCGCTTTTGAGGTTGGTAAAGGACTGGGCTGTGTTTTGTTCTGTTGTATGTAGTGTCTCTAACAGTCAGTACAGACTCATTGGCATCGAACAACAACAACAGCATATGATGAGAAAACCATGGATAAAGTTATGAATGTACTTATTTATCTTTATTTATTATATCTGGCCCCTTTGTTCTCAAAGAGATTTAGAGCTGGCAGGCAAGGATCAGATTTTAGTTTGGAAACTGGAAAAGAGATTAATGGCACGTTGGTGGTACTATAATGCAATGACTTAATATTAGGATGCCACTGTTTACCTATGACCTGATGTCCAATCTTCTTCATAATGTGGGTTATAGCTAGTTCTGAAAGCTAGTAAAAAAAAAAAAAATGTTCCTATAGTTGTGGATGGTTACAAGACACATGTAGGTTCAATGTTCCATGTAGTCCTATTAATAATAAACCTGAAGGTATTGCTCTCATGGAAAACTGCATATGAAATTTGAATGGCATATGTGTTACAGCAGATAATCAGAAATTATTCATAGGACCCACTGTAATTCACTTTACCTCTATATAGATATTTGATTGTACCAGGCACATTGACTGCGTTATCTTTGCATGATTAAAAAAACAAACTACTGTTAAAACACATATTCTTCACATATATAGTGATTGTTGTAGGTGTTGTTATGTGCTGTTGAGTCGGTTCTGACCCATAGCTACCCTGTATAGGGTTTCTGAGGAGCAGCTGGTGAGCTTCAATGACCAACCTTGCAGGTCAAACTGACTTTGCAGTCCAGCACAATAACCCAGAGTGACCAGACATACTTAGTCCCAATTCTAGACTTGCGATAAACCTATACTGTATAGCTGTTAAGTATTGTCAAGTCTGTTCTGACTTATAATGACCCTGTATAGGGTTTCTGAGAAGCAGCAGGTGGGATTGAACCACAAACCTTGTGGTTCAGTCCAGTGCTTGTCCTATATCTGTACTGGGAACTGACATCCCAGCAAGCAGCACACTGAAGTTTGGCTAGCATCAATTAAAAAAAAAAAAGCAAAGACTTCAAAGAATATAAAAACTCTTGCCCAACTTGATTGCATATGCACCTTGACTAGTAAATTACCTCTAGCAAATTCTCCATGTGGAATAATAGAAAACAAATAAAACAATAATAGAAAGATAATATGTTAAAATAGATAAGAATTACATTGAACATTTTCTGAAATGTTTGCAATTGAATCCTCACTTGATTCTCACAACAACTAAGATGTTGACTGATGGTGATCTGTGGCTATTTTCAGTCCAACATCATGTTTTATTCGTTCTAATGGAATTAATGAATCTGTGTATGTTTGTGTCTGTGGTGTGGTGAGCAGGAGGAACAGGTGGCGTGTTGAAGCACATTTATTCATTTACCCATTTTACATCAGCTGTCTGATATTCTTGCCTCTTTAAAATCTGAACCAAAAAATGTGATTGTTTGCACAGTAAAATCTCCATGGAGAAAAATTCTTCCTGCCAGGCCTAGATTTGTAAATCAGAATGATGATATCATATGAGGTGCAAAGTGATTTACTTTCATCTGATGTTTACCTGCTTATTTTAAGTCTCTCACCTTCAGTTTTAACAGCCAGCAAATGACACGTTTGGACACTGTGTGTGCGTGTAAATTTATGATCTTCTAGGTTTTAATTAAGAATTATTACCCATAATATCTTGGTAATGACCTCAAAGAGAAAACATATTCTTTTACTTTTCATCAGACGAGGGCACATTCTAAAAAGAAATTTGTCTCTCCCTCTGTAATTTCCTTTGTTTCCCATTTCGATTTTGATTTCCAGGGCCTGCTGTATTTGGCAAGCAGACACATTTTCCAGATGAGGCAGCAAGGAAGGCAACAATTGAGACGTGCTTTATGATGTTCCTTTCAGGATGCTTTATGCAGTGCCATATCTAAAGGAGCCAGACTCCCTGAATGTCCAGGCAGGTGGTTCCTTTGTGAAGCCCACTGAAATAGCTCTTCCCAAAATGGACAAGTTACAAGCTACCGACTGAGCAACTAAAAGCTCTGCACTATGGCTTCTCCAAGGTCAGTCCTTATGACTAAATGTACAAAGACAAGAACTACATGGGCTTTGGGACTGCTTTTAAAATGGGTCAATAAATAATCACCATTCAATCAGAACAGCAGTGAAGAGAGAGGATGTATTCAAAGGCTGTAAAATGAAGGTGATAGATACTTTCTTTACATTTAACCAAGCTGTTATAAGGATCAAGTGAGAATCCAATGAAAAACAATTCAGAAAATATGCAATGTAATTCCTATCGATCTTTCACATTATCTTTCTATTATTGTTGTATGATTTATCATGATTCCAGCTGGAAATAAAATGGAAGTAAAATTTGAATTATTACTCTTTACAAACTTATTAGAAGAGTATCACATCTTAAAACATGAATACAGGATGAGTATCACCAAACTGCTAGCTTTCAGAATAAGCTTGATCTGAAGATGCATTTGGTCATAACAGACTTTTTGTTTTAATGGATTGGATATCAAAATGAAAATTTCAGGATGTTTCCAATTTTAAAAACTGTTCTGTATTTTTTTTTTTTTATTGAGAAATTAGAAGATTTGACAGCTATGGTTTCTCACTTATAATTAAATCATGCATTCATTAAATACATTTACGTGTCAGGTACTTTTCTAGGCATTGAGAATGACAGAACAAAGTCTGGCTAACATCAGCTAAAGCTGATAGGGCATCACTCTATAAATAAGCACATGCTCTCTGGTTTTACAATTGTTGCCACCACCTCTATATTATATTCTGACTACCTGCTCCACTATTTCCATCTATTTTAACTGCCTGATCCCTGTAAATATTAGTGTTTGCAGCTCCTAAAATATACTTGCAGTTTATTCATATTAACTCAAGTTCTAGAATGAGATCTTAAATGGACCTACTATGTTGTATTTCAAATATGACATCAAGGATAAATTTGGAGAAATATTTTTTGTTATGAAATTTAATTCAAGACTCTAATGAGTAACTGATATGTATCTCTTCCTTGAGGGGGTAATCTTAGACTTGAATCTTGAAAGGAGTCAATTTCCACAGTAGGATGCATGGACAGGGAAAGGCAAGAGCCTATTGGGTGCAGTAGCAGGGCTGGTGTAGCACTGTGGAATCAACACTGTGCTGCTAACTGCAAGGTTAGTGGTTCAAACATACCAACCACTCCTTGGAAACTCTACACAGGGTCCCTATGTGAGGCATTTAACAACAACAAGAAGAACTGACTTCTGTGAAAATGGTGAAGAGACCAGTTGGCAGGAGCCAAGTTTAACTATTTTATAGTCCTGCACATGTTCCGTAAGTTGCAGATGCTGCTGCCAATCTGCCCCCAAAATAAGCTGTTACGGGTGAATGAACCCTCCACAAATAACACAAGGTAACACAGAATCAAGCAGTTTTAAAACACCATGTCTTTATAATGGCTAACTAATAGAAAATGAAAACAATTTTGGATCATGAAACTGTTACTATGAGTATACATCTTTGAAATGGCAAAAAAAAAAAAAAAAAAAAGATGATTTAGAAGTTTTAAAATATTTCCATTAAGGTATTCGATCAAATTTTCTCATATTCTGACATGGCTGGACCATTTAGATATGATTTCTCACAAAGTACTTCAATATATTAACCTTGGTGAGTCATGAAAGTAAAACTATTTGTTAATTCTTGGCATTAGTCTAGATATTTTTTTTATTTCTTTATGCATCAAACATGAATTCTGAAGTTATATTTTTTCCTACGATATTTTTATATAAGGGTTCTAGCTCATACATTTATCAGTGGATGGCTGTGGAAAAATTTTATCACATTTACTGCACATGTCTTAGTCTCATTGTTTTTATTGTTTGGTGTCATCAAGACGGTTCCAACTTGTAGCAACCCTGTATAGAGTTTGAATTGCCGACCTCGTGATTAAAACAGATCTGGTGGTCCAGTGCTTTATCTCCCTAATATCATTAGGATGCCTTTTAAAATGATAATACTTTTTATGTTGTAGATGAAAATGATTTTGAGGTCAGGGTTAATACAAAATTTTCAACAAAACTCAGTTGGCGTCTTCCCAAATAATTAAAGCTTTGCAATGAGTTTTATTTCACATAAAACATCAGTTTTTAGATGGATCAAACAATTTAAGGAAGGTCAAGAAGACCATACAGATGAATTCAAGGCAAAAAAATCAGCTCAGAATATTATGGTAACTGTTTGGGGATATTCCAAAGAAATAATCTTGATAGACTTTCTTGAAGGACACATGAAGATCATAGGGGCTTATAAGGAAGACATTTTAAGAAAATGGAAAACTGAAGGACAGGAATATTGAGATGTACATCACAACAATGTACCTGCACATACTTCCAGGGTAGCAAGGGCTGTCATATGAAAATTTCATTGAGAAATCTTAACCCATCTTGCCCCTTCATATTCTTTTATTCCCCAAACTAAAAGACCATTGAAAAGGAACACAATTTGAGAATCCTAAAGCTGCCATTTTGATGTGATAAAAAGCAAAGAAAGTAGAAATCATCAGCAAAGAGTTGTTGTTATGTACCATCAAGTCAATTTGAGCACATAGTAATCCTATACAGGGCTTCAAAGAGCAGCTGGTGGGTTTGAATAGCTGACCTTTTGTTGGTAGTCCAGTACTTATCCTACAGCACCACATCAAGAAAGGCTTTCTTGTTGCTGTAAAGTGCTATCGAATTAGTTCCCACTCATGCGTCCCTGTATAGGATGTTTGAGGAGTTGCCAGTGAGTTTGAATGTATGACCTTACAATTCAAACCAACCTTGCTATCCAGTGCTTATCCTACAGTGCTAAAGGCTTAGAGAGATGGAAACACTACTTTCAGAAGTATATGGAGCTAGATGGAGGATAAGTGGAGAAACAACAGCTTCATATTTTTATGTTGTTATTGTTAATTACCATTAAGGGTTTCTATAATTTTATAGCAATACTTTTGACTTACCCTCATAAATGTATATTACCAATAGAGTATACAGCAGTAAAGAGGTTAGAATGTTATCCCTAGTAATGACATTTTGTAGTTCAGGGAAAATAGCTTGTAATGTATTTGGAGGCTAAGAAATCTCCTTATCATCAAACATCAAATTGGTTTATTTAATTTTAGTAAACACTATGTAAATACCATGTGCATGGCACTAGAGTTGGTTCAATGGAAATGACAGCTTAGGGAAATCACAGAATTTATCCTCAAGGACCTCATGGTTTTCAAGGGTCTAATTTTTCAATGTGGCATTTGCACAGGTTTAAGGAAAGTGACCTCATTTTCTTCTCAGTCCCAGGGTAAGATAATTTTTCCTTATCAGGAGTGAATTGACTCCTAAACTATATTAACAAGTATTATGGGTACAATTAACTGTTGAAGAAGTTATTATCATTTATATGATGCTAAGATTTAAATCTGGTCATATGTATTTAATCTTACTCTGTTATGTTAGTTGAACTTAAAGGGATACAAAGAAATAATAAGCCATATCTATTCAAGACTTGGCTATTCTGTATGTGTCACTCCATTTGATGCTTTAGTAACATTATAATTTTTAAACCATGACCCAGGCCTGTCAGCTTGCAAACTCTATTTTTTCCCCCTACATTATGCTCTTTTGCTCGCCCTCAGTGAACTCATAAGTCTAGTGGGAGAGACACAGCTGCCACACATAAAGCTGTAAGAGACGAGAATAAGCAGTATCTAGCTGTGTGCTCTGGATTTTAGTGCCAAAACAAACAGACAAGCAGCAGCAGCAACAGCAACGAAATCAGTTCTGAAAAGGGATAGATGATGTGATGTAAGTGGGGAGTACAGCAGGAGTGGGGGACCTTTATACTGCCCAAAATTCATAACCTCACCTGTGGATCATACAAAATTATCAAATTAAAAATTAACCTATGTTTGGTCAAACTTTTAATTAACTCACTCCTAATGTGATGGCTAGAGTCCTGGTGTGGCGCTGTGTGCTAATATGTCAGACTGAAAAGTCATTTGAGCTGCAAAGTCAGTGGTTCAAGCTCACCAGCTGCTCCTTGGAAACCCTATACAGGATCACTATGGGTCATATTTGACTCATTGGAACTTAGAAATCATAACAACCACAACAATAATAATGTGATGGCTAAGGAGCTCTGGTAGTGTAGTGGTTACAAGTTGGGCTGTGAACCTCAAGGTCAGCAGTTCAAAACTACCAGCTCTTCCTTGCGAGAAAGATGAGGCTTTCTGCTCCCATAAAGATTTATAGCCTCAGAAAGCCTATGCAGGGTTACTATGTGTTGGAACCAACTCCACTGCACACCACCACCACCGCTGCCAATGTGATGGCTGGAACTGCAGTTGCCTGGTATAGAGCATGAGGTTTCATTCCCCAGCACTATGTAGCTGGATTTGAACTTCAAAATTCTCTTATCCCTACTTTTTATTGTAGTAAAATATATACCACAAAAAATTTTGGTATTGCAACCAGTCTTCAGTGTACAATTATCACACTCAATATTCTGTACAACTACTACTATTATTACTTGTTCAAAAAATAAAAAGGAAAAATTATTTTATTACCATATGCAAAAACCTAGTACTCATTAAGCAATAACTTCCCATTCTATCTCTTTTCATCACTGGTAATATTAATATGGTTAATGTTCAACCATTTCAAGAGATACCATATGAACAAGAGCCAATGATACTCAGAGAGGAAGTCCAAAGTGCATTGAAAGAAGTGGCAAAGAACA
>NW_006408626.1:10368758-10384069 GCF_000296735.1 Chrysochloris asiatica
GTAGTGAGGTTGGCCCAGGATCGAACATTGTTTCGTTCTGCTGTGCATGGGGTCGCTATGAGTCGGTTCCGACTCGATGGCACCTGACAACAACAACAATATTGATAGCATTTTCTCTATGGGTTTGTTGTTCTAGATATTTCCTATAAATGAAACCATACAGTGCCTTCTAAATCCAACTTATGTCACTTATAAAATGTTTTCAAGGTTCATTCATATTGTATTACATACAATAATCTTATTTCTTTTTATGGCTAAATAATAGTCATTTGTATTACCACATTTTTCTTATCCATTCCTCTGTTGATTGACTTTTTTTTTTTTCTATTTTTTGGCTATTATAAATAGTATTATAGTTAATACTGCTGTGTGAGTATACGTTTGAGTAAGCAACTGTTTTCAAATATTTTGGGTATATTATTAGACTTCAATTGATGAGTCTTATGATAATATACTTGTTGGTAAAGAATACTGAAAGTACCATGGACTGCCTGAAGAACAAACAAATCAGTCTTTTAAAAATTACAGTCAGAACACTCCTTAGAAATAAGGGTGGCAAGACTTTGTTTCTTATTCTTTGGACATTTTCTCAGCAGGGATCAGTCCCTAGAGAAGGACATCATGCTTGCTAAAGTGGGGGGTCAAGAGAAGAGAGGAAGACTCCTAACAATATGGATTGATATAGTGACAATAACAATGGGCTTAAATATCATAACAACAACTGAGGTGCAGAACTGGACAGTGTTTCTCTCTGTTGTACATATAGTCATTATGAGTCAGAACTGACAGCACCTAACAACAGTAAAAAATGTGATAACCTAAAAATTAAATATGGTGGTGGTGTACCTTCCAGTCAATTCTGATTTATAGTGACCCTCTATATGGTTTCCAAGGCTATAATTCTTTACCAGAGTAGAAAGCCTCATCTTTCTCTCAAGGAGCAGCTTGTAGATTTGAACTGCTGACCTTTTGGTTAGCAGCCCACTGAGTAACCACTACACTACAAGGGCTCCTTAAGGATATGATACATATTCATTTAATCTTACTCTGTGCAGCAGGTTGGGCTTACTCCATGGTGGCTATATAGGGTTTCTAAGACTGTAAATTTTTATGGTAGCAGACAGCCTCATTTTTCCACTCCTGAATAGCTGGTGGGTTTGAACTGCTGACTTTGTGGTTAGGAACCTGACACCTAACCCTCAGCATCACCAGACCTCCTACCCTAGGTATTAGTAAGCTGAAATTGACTGGTATTGGCCATTTTGAGTTTGGTAATTATATGGTCTATTATTCCAGGAATGGTAAATTGAAAAGAATCGTTTCACATTCATTGCTAAAGAGAGCATTTCAAGATCTATCCTAAAGTTCAATGCTGTCAATGAAAGGATAATATCCAATGCTCTAACATGGAAGACAAGTTAATATGACTATTATAAAAACTTATACACCAACCACTAAGGGCAAAGATGAAGAAATTGAAGATTTTAACTTACTACTGGAGTCCTGATATGGCAATATGGGCTAATATGCTGGACTGCAACATCAGTTTGAACTGCAAGGTTGGCAGTTCAAGCTCACTAGCTGTTCCTTGGAAACCCTACACAGTGTGGCTATGGATCGGAACCAACTCTATGGTACTTAACAACAACAACAACAACTGTGGTCTGATGTTAATCAAACATGCAATCAATATGCCTGGATAATTACTGGTGACTGGAATGTAAAAATTAAAAACAAAGAAGAAGGATGTTAGTTTCTGGCTTTGGTGATATAAGTGATGCTGTAGATTGCAGGGTAAAATTTAGCAAGCTCAATTATTTACTCACTGCAAATACCCTTTTTTCAACAACATAAACAGTGACTATACATGTGGCATACTCAGACATCAATACATGGACAGGGAGCTTCAAGAAATTCATGCTCAGTTCAGAAGAGTATGTAGAACAGGATATCATTGTTTGTGTCAGTTGGATATTGACTGAAAACAGAGAATGCAAGACAGATATTTACTTGTGCTTTATCAATTATGCAAAGGTATTAAGCTATGTAGATCATAACAAACTATGGATAACATGGCAAAGAATGGGCATCCGAGAACACTTCATTGTGCTTCCGAGGAACCTGTACATAGAATAAGAGACAGTCATTAGAACAGAACAAGGGGATACTGAATGGTTCAAAACTGGGAAAAGTATGTGTCAGGGTTGTATCATTTTACCATCTGTATGATGAGAAAATAATCTTAGAAGCTGGATTATATGAAGAAATACTAAAGATTGGAAGAAAACTTATTAACAACCTGCAATATACAGATGACACAACCTTGTTTCTGAAAGTGAAGAGTGCTTGACATACTGATGAAGTTCAAAGACTCCAGCCTTCAGTATGGAATGCACCTCAGTGTAAAGTAAACAAAATTTTCACAACTTGACAAATAATAGTATGATGATAAATACAGAAAAGATTAAAGTTGTCAAAAACTTCACTTTCTTTGGACCTACAACCCTGAAGCACAATGATCACAGAAGTAGCAATCAAGAAGTCAAATGCCATATTGCAGTAGGCAAATCTGATGCAAAAGACCTCTTTAAATTGTTAAAGAACAAAGATGTCACTTTGAGAACTAATGTGTGCCTGACCCAATTAATGATATTTTCAGTTGCCTCATATGCATATGAAAGTTGGACATAAATAAGGAAGACTATAGAAGAATTCAGTGAATAAGGAAGACTGTAAAAGAATTGATGCATTTGAGTTGTGGTGTTGAAGGAGACAAATAATGAAAGTATCATAGACTGCCAAAAGAACGAACATCTGTGTTAGAAAAAGTGCAGCTGGGGTTCTCCTTGGAGGCCAGGATGGTGAGACTCAGTCTCTTGTATTTCAGACATATTGTCAGGAGGAATCGGTTCTTGGAGAAGTATATCATGTTTGGTAGAGTGGAGGATGAGAGAAAAAGAGGAAGACCCAAGTGAGATGGATTGGCACCGTGGCAGCAGCAATAGGTCAGGTGTAGCAATGATTGTGATGTTGACACAGCACAGGACAGTATTTCATTCTGTTGTGCATTGGATCACTATGAGTCAGTACCAACTCAATTGCTCCTATCAACAACAACAACATAGAAGATTTGATGCATGTGAATTATGGTTTTGGTCAATATTGAAAGTATCAGAAGAACAAATAAATCTGTGTTTAAAGAAGTACAGTCAGAATGCTCCTTAGAAGCTAGGATGGCATGACTCTGTCTTTCATTCTTTAAAAGTGTTACCAGGAGAGACAAATCCCTGGTAAAGGACATCATGCTTGGTAACGTTGTCAATAAGAGGAAGACTTCCAGTGGGATGGATTGACACGGTTGCAGCAACTATGCACTAAAAAAAAAAAACACAAAAAAACAAACAAACAAACAAAAACCAGCAATTGTGAAGATTGTGCAGCACTAGCAGTGTTGTGTTATGTTGTGTATGTGGTTGCTATGAGTCAGAACTGGTTCAATGTCATCTAAGAATACAACAACATATGTGTGAGTATTAATGTATTTCTTTCCTTTATTTTTAATTAGCATGCAGTTTAAATAGATAGGCATTGTAAATTTCTAATTACCAACATAGCTAGAGTATGCTGGCATGGCAGATACATTCATAAGAAAAAAATAAACTTAAGTTATTTAAAAGAAATACAATAAGCAAGGCTAAGAATTTTTTATGCAAGGCGAAGCTAGAACAACAATTACTGCTTTGAAAGGTCTACCTCTAGGTTCTCTTCAAAACAATGTCATTGTTAAATCTAAAGGGTAAATTTGTCACAAGATGATCCTGGGGATTTCATAAATTACATTCTCTCCTTCTCCCTGAAGAGGCTATTATAGTAAAAGAATTATTTTGAAAATGTCATCAGAGAGGTGAAAAAAATAATCTCCCCCTCTAAGTAGAAGACAATAAAACACTAAGGGATCCTGGTGGATTTTCAGCTAACAGAGTGCAGGATGCTTTTTTCAGTTAAAGGAAGAAAGAATGCAGACAAGCCTACTTTTCCTTTTTATGATCGTACTATTTTAATTTTATCATTATTAAGCCTTTCCTGCATGTTCAATACCTTGAAGAAGAAACAGAAAAAAAAGCAGTCTTCAGAATGGGTTAAGCCTTTAGGTGAAAAATATTTTGTTCTCAAGGAACATACTTCCTAAAGGGTGAAAATAATTAGATACAGGTAGCATTAAACAACTTATAATGTTTTTATGGAGACTGAAAAATGGGTGGTATGTCTGAGCTGGGGAAGTATGTTGACTCTTTTTTTTTTTTTTTTTTTTTTTTAATCTATTTCCTTAATTACACAGAACATTCCAAGACTGCATGATCAAGAGCCAGCACTGAAGTGAAGGACTTTGAAAGAGGGAAAGAAAAGTCTTTACTTATGAAAGATGGGAAAATGTTTCACATATATGAAATTGAGTAAAATAATAGATGGAGGAGAGTGTGGGTGTAAATTAGAAGCAGAAAAGTCTGCTTGATTTAAAGAAGAGAATGACAAGTACAAGAATAGTGGTTTAGTTTCTCATATTTATATGCTCATGTAGGCTCATCTCTACAAAGTAGAAATTGAAAACATATGTTCTGGTAGTACAGTCTAGTTTTATGATTTTGTCCCCATAAAATCTCATGGACCTTAAATGATGGGTGCTTTAATATATAGGAGTATAGTTCTCGCTGTGTAAGATCCAGGAGGTGTAGGAGTTTGAAGTGAAGACTAGTTGTTTATATTTGATGAAAAAGCAAGTGGTAAGGACGAGAGATGTGAACATGTTGAAATGAATCTATTCAGGATTAAATGTCATTCCTATAACTATGGAGAAACAAATTTAACAACAAAAAAATTCCTTTGATACAAGCCTACCTTAGAACCAATTGCTAGGGCTACTTGAAACTCAAGTCCTAAACACTGATTGCAATAGATAATTTCATACACTTGTGAGCTTGTCTAGAATACAAATGTGGACCAATGTGGCAATGTAACCCTGTGCTCTACACAAAGCATTTCACACAAAGCACAGGTCACCCTGTTGGGTAGAAATATGTATGGTCAGTAATCTCAAAGTAAAATACTGTGGACAATAACACTCTTGGGCACACTCATTCCACTAGGGACCTATGGACAGAATAGAGGTCAAGTAGAGTTGAAAAGTTCAAGTGGTTCTCAGACAGAAATGACTGTTTTGCTCTTTCAAATGTTGTCACCAGTCACTGTTCCAAAGCAGCAAAAATAATGAGCATATGTGCTTGTCCTGAACTCTCTGTTTTCACCAACTGGAGGGCACATTACAAGGCTGCAGAGTTAACTTTAAACATATCATTCAAGTTGAACTTGAATTTCGCCAACTCTAAGGTACTTTCTAGTGCAGAAGTTACAAGAATTTTAAAGTTGCAGACCATTAGGTCAGTGAAGCAAATGGCTAACAAAATTGGGCCTATTATTCTGCAGATTCAGATATATCACAGGGCAAGTCACAGTGTCTGGGCTTCATTTTACTGATAGAAACACAGCCAGTATAGTGCTATGAAAGGAAGCCTGGATACAGAGCCAAGTAGCTATGCATTCTAGTCTTACGTTTAGCACCTTGGTCAAGAAACTATCTATTTGAGACTTGAAACTTATTTTGGGGAGACTTCAATTTTCTCTGTCTATCTAACCTCCACCATTCTGGGAGAAAGAGAGATCTTTCTAAAGTACAAACATGACCATCTCATATCTTGATAAAAGAAAAAAATTAACAGTTACTTAGTGTCACAAGACAATGTCCAAATTCCTTAGGAAGATACAGAGAATGTTTCATCATCTGGCTTCTTCATACCATTCGCCTCTAATTGCTCTTTTATTCTTCTTTACTACTTTTCATATAATCTGAGGCTTATTTTGAGCAAAGGTTAAAAAGGCAATTGGGTTCCACGTATTTCCTTACAACTGTGTCCTTAATTCTTAGGTCTGGTCAACTCAGTTTTGACTGATAGCAATCCTATGTACAACAGAACAAAACATTGTCTGGGTCTGAACCATCCTCACAATGATTGCAATGTTTGAGCCCATAAATCTCATTGAGAGCCTTCCTTGATTTTTCTAACACTATTTTACCAAGCATGATGTCCTTCTCCAGAATCGGGCCCTCCTGATAACATGTCCAAAGTACAAGAGATGAAATCTCTTCAGCTTTGTATCTAAGGAGTATTCTGGTTATACTTCTTCAAAGACTGATTTGTTTGTTTTTCTGGAAGTCCATGGAATGGTCAATATTTTTTGCCAACACCATAATTCAAATGCATCAAATCTTCAGTCTTTCTTCTGCATTGCCAAGCTTTTACATGCACATTGTTGTTGTTAAGTGCCGTCAAGTCGGTTCCGACCCATAGCGACCCTGTACAGGGTTTCCGAGGGTATAAATCTTTACGGGAGTAGAAAGCCTCATCTTTCTCCCGCGGAGCGGCTGGTAGTTTCGAACCGCTGACCTTAAGGTTCGCAGCCCGATTCGTAACCACTACGCTACCAGAGCTCCTTGCACATTAGGTGATTGAAAATACTATAGCTTGAGTCAAGAGCTCCTAAGTATTTAAAATGTCATCTTTGCTTCTCATATTTAAATAGTTCATTTGCATCAGATTTACCCAGCCCACTGGGTAAGTTGTTTGTTTTCTTGACTGCTGCTCTGTGGGCATTTATTAAGGATCTAAGCATAATTAATTTCTTGACAACTTAAACATATTCTCCATTTGCCATGATGCTCTTTATAAAAATCATCGATGAAGATTTTTGCTTTCTTTATTTTGAAGTGCAGTTCATATTGAAGTCTGGAGTCTGATTTTCATCAGTAAGTGTTTCAAAAGACCGTTCTACTTTCAGCAAGGAAAGTTATGTTATCTGCATATCCAAAACCCAAGTAAAGCCCACTGCCACCGAGTTGATTCTGATTCCTAGCGATACTGTAAAGTGTTTACAAGGCTGTAAGTCTTTATGGGGACAGATAGTCTCAACTTTCTCCCTCAGAGTAGTTAATGGGTTTGAAATGTACAAGCTTGTCATCTGCATATAGCATATTACTAGTAAGTCTTCCTCCAATCCTGACACTATGTTCTTCTTCATATAAATTCAGTTTCTTAGAGTATTTGCCTAGCATACAGACTGAATAGTTAACCATATGGAGAAAGAATACAATAATGACATATACCTTTCCCGATTTTGAACCATGCAGTATCCCTTTGTTCTGAACAGCTGGCTTTTAATCTATGTACAGGTTTCACATGAGAACAATTGATTTTCTGGAATTCCCATTCTTCTCAATGTATGTTATCTATAATTTATCGGGACCCACAAAGTTGGATGCTTTGAATAAACAATAAAACATAGGTAAACATCTTTTGGGTATTCTCTGCTTTCAATGAAGATCCATCTAGTGCCACCAATAATATTCCTCATTCCATGTGCTCTTAAGTCATCTTGAAGTTCTTAAAGTAGATGTATTATTGTAAATTTAAAAAAAACTACCTTCTGAAAAAATTAACTTGCATGTGATATTAATAGCTGTTTTTTTATGTGCCGTGGAGTCGGTTCTGACTCATAGCAATCCTGCACAGGGTTTCCAAGGCTGTAACTCTTTACGGGAGCAGAAAGCCTCATCTTTTTCCCATGGAACAGCTGGTAGTTTTGAACTGCCGACCTTAAGGTTCGCAGCCCGATTCGTAATGACTACGCTACCAGAGCTCCTTGCTATTAATAGTTGTTGTTTGTTGTTAAGTGCCGTCGAGTCGGTTCCGACCCATAGCGACCCTGTACAGGGTTTAATAGTATTATTCAATAATTTCCACATTCTTTTGGATCACCGTTTTTGTAATGGGTAATACTATGGATCACTTCCATTCACTTGACATGGTAACTGTCTTCCTAATTTCTTGGTATAAACTAGTGAATACCTCCAGTGTCACCTTCATTTGTGGAAACCTTTCAGTTGGCCTTCAGTCAATTCCTGGAGCCTTTTTATGTCACTGTCTTCAGTGCAGCGTGATCTTCCCTCAATAGCACTCGTTTGTTAACCATGTTGTTAATTGCTGTCAAATCAGTTCTGATTCATAGCAACCCGGCATAGAGATTCTGAGGAGTGAATGTTGGGTTTGAACAACCAGCCTAACAGTTGTTATCCTTAATCTAGCACACCAGGGCTCATCCAGTTTTTTGTTGTTGTTAAATGCCATTGAGTTGATTTGGACTCATAGTGGCCCTGTATAAGTTTCCAAGGCTTTAAATCTTCCACCACAGAAAAATCTCATCTTTCTCCCACAGACCTATGGTTCACAGTCCAGTGCTTATTGTATGAAGCCACCATGCTCCCAGACTCGTCAATCATGTTGTTGTTGCTGTTAAGTGCTGTCGAGTTGGTTCTGACCCATAGTGATACTGTATAGGGTTTGCGAGGAACAGCTGTTGGGCTTGAACTGCTGACTTTGCAATTCAAACGGCTTTGCAGTCTGATTCATTAACCCACAGCGCCACATCAGGATTCCAAACTCATTATGTTGTTGTTAAAGTACTGTGGAGTCGGTTCCGACTCATAGTAACCCTGCACAGGGTTTTCAAGGCTGCAAATCTTTATGGGAGCAGAAAGCCTCATCTTTCTCCGGCGGAACAGCTAGTAGTTTCGAACTGCCGACCTTGACGTTAGCAGCCTGATTCATAACCACTACGCTACCAGAGCTCCTCATAGGTTACCTCAAATAGCTGAATATCAATCAATTCTTTATAATACAGTGACTCTGCTTATTCCTTCCATCTTGATTTGATGATTTCTTTGTCATTCAGCGTTTTCCCCGTAAACCTTCACTATTCCAATTTTGCTGTTTGTTGTTGTTAAGTGCTGACTCATAGCGATACTGTATAGGGTTTCTAAGGAGTGATAGGTGAATTGAACCGCTAACCTTGCGGTTCAAACAAACCTTGAGATTGAGCGCATATCCTACAAGGCCACAATAGGAAATGCTGTATTTGGTTTTCTGACTAGAAGTCTTTGCACATTTCATTTTAATATTTTACTTCATCTTCTCAAATCACTTTGGAAACCTTCTGTTCAACTCTAACTTCATTATTTCTTCCATTCACTTTATCTATTGTACATCTACGAGCAATTTTCTAGTCTTTTCTTGTATCCATTTTGGTCTTTTCTTTCTTTATTGTCTTTATAATGATCTTTTGCTTTCTTCATATATGATGTCCTTGAAATCTTCCCACAATTCATCTGGGTTCAGTCATTGATTCAACGGATCAAATCTATTTCTAGTTCAGATGCAATATAGTCAAGGTTGTGCTTTGGCTATCATGCCTTGTTTTAATTTTCTTCACCTTCAAGTTGAACTTGCATATGAGCAACTGATGTTCTATTCTGCTGTTGGCCCCTGGCCATATTCTGACTAAGGTAGTGAGTTTCTCCATTGTCTCTTTCTACAGATGTTTGTTGTTCTTGTTAAGCATGGAAGCATGGTCAACTCAGCTCTGACTCACAGCGACCCTGTATAGGGTTTCTGAGGCTTTAAATTTTCACAGAAACAGAAAGCCCATCTTTCTCCTGTGGAGTGACTGGCTGGCTCAAACCTTGGATCTGTGGGGTTCACAGTCCAGTGCTTATCTAATGGAGTCACTGCGCTCCTTCTATAGATATACTTGATTTAATTCCTGTGTATTCAGTCCAAAGAGGCCCATATATATAGTTGTTCTTTATGTTATGGTTAATAAAAAAAAAAAATTTTTTTTAAAGAATTTTCAACAGATTAGTCAATAGTCTTGCAAAATTATATATCATGTGATCTCCAACATCCTCTTTATCACCAAGGCCATATTATCCAACTGTGATTCAGCTTCTTTTACCCAATTTTTGCATTCCCATCACCAGTAATTATCAATGTATCTTGATTGTTTTTTTGTTTTTGTTTTTGTTTTTACCAATTTCAGACTGTAGAAGTAAATATCTTCAATTTCTTCATCTTTGACATTAGTGATTGCTGCAAAAATTTGAACAAGTCATATTAGCTGGTCTTCCCTATAGGCATATGAATATTATCCAATGACTGACAGAGTTGTACTTCAGAGTCTATTTTGAAATGTTCTTTTTGATAAGGAATGCGATGCCATTTGTCTTCAATTTGTTGTTCCTGGAATAGTACAACATATGATTGTCTGATTCAAAATGGCCAAGACCAGTCCATTTCAGCTCATTAATATATTCCAAGTTCTGATCATTAATGGATGTTTTCAGCCGTTTCTTCTCATTTTGAGTCATGCCACATCAGCAAATGAAGGTCCCACAAGTTTTATTCTATCATGTATTTAAGTTCAACTTTATTTTGAGGTAGTAATTCTTTCTTTAGTCATATTTCAACTTCCTTCTAGCTTTAATGAGTCATCTTCTAGCACATATCAGGCAGTTTTCTGCTATTACCCATAGGCTTTCAATGGCCAGTTTTTTCAGAAGGAGACTGCAGCATACTACTTCACAGTCTTTATTACTCTGGAACCTCCGCTGATATCTGTACACAATGGTTGACCCAGATATTTGAAATATTGGTGGCATAACTGTAAGCATTGCAGTAACATGGAAGGCACCACATTATGACAAACTGACAGAAGAGTGGTGACCTCAACTAGTACAAAACCTCTAGCTCTCAGCTATAGAACACATTCTATGCTTATAGACAATGATGCAGACACATATTTCAATGTCCAATGGAAATTCAGCCAATATTCATAGAAAAATACAGATAAAATAAATATAACTGTAATGTGCATTTAAGGAAATAATTATTTTTTATGTCCATGAAACTATACCAACAGGTGTTAATTAAGCAGGTGAAGTTAAATAAATTTCATAAGTGAATGTTAATTCTGTTTTAGCTTTAAATCCCATTATGTTTTTAGTTATTTAACCACAATGGATCATAAATTATCTCTACATAATGAGATTAGACTAGATACTTTTTAAGAACTGCTTCAATTCTGAAATTCCAAGATTCTATGTGAGTAGAGATGGCAAATGGTGTAGTTATTCCTCATTATATGAGTGTTCATTAATTTGTGTATCTAGATTTGGCTGCTAATTAGCTCAGAAATTTATTATTATATTCAAAGTTCTGCACTTTCCACATCCAAAAGTTAAGCATCATTGATTGTTCAATACATTTGTGTTTGTAAATTTTAAATTCGCCTTACTCTATTTGAAAAACATATTCTTCTCAGAAAGTTCTCCTTGGCCTTGAAAATCAATCATGAATTTAGCGCAAATGCCACCCCCATATGTATTTCTCTCCTCTGCTTTTCTGCCTCCATTATGGTAAGATTCTTTCACCTTACTGTCTCAGCATTTTCAAGCATTGACTTCACTTTCTGTTTTAACCGATTATACAACTATCTTCCAGCATACAAGATGCTTCTCCAAAGCACAGAAAAGTAGTTTTTTTGTTTGTTTTGGTTTTTTCCCCAGTATTTAGTTCACAATAAGGTAAATATATTCTACAGACTCAATTTAAAGAGTAAATCAGTGAGGCAACCAGAGAGGCTGAACTAATAAGGAAAACATGACTTGGCATTAATTGAACATTTGCCATGTGCTAGAATCCATGCTAATTGTTTTACATCATTATCTCATTTACTCCTCATAAGATCCTCACAATTATTTCTAATGAGATTCCTAGCTCTAATATTTTATTTGGGTTTCACTTTATCAGTGTTTGTCATTTAGTAATGGATATTTTTTGAAGTATCTAAGCTTTAAATGGCATCCTGGTGTGGCACTATAAGCACTGAACTGCTCACCCCAAGGGCAGGAGTTCAAATCCATTAGCTGCTCCTCATAAACCCTATACAGGGCCATTATGAGTTGGAACCACTCAATGGAACACAACCACCACCACCAAACTTTAGATCAATGATATTCAAACTGTGACTACAGTATTTCTTTGATATGGATATTACTGATAAAAATATTCATACTGAAACTTGACAGATTAAACAAAGATAATTGTTCACTATTGCTCAAACTTTTCAACCTCTATTAACAGACAGTGCACATGAACAGCTAAGGGGAAAAAGAATAGTGCAGTATGATTTTTGTCAAACAAATTCCTTGTGATTAAGCAACTATTGTCATACACTAGTATTCCACAGTGAGAAATGCATATTTAAATAAATCCTATAGTGACAGGGTTCCAGGAAAAATATTTCCAGAATATTTTTATTTCAAAAGAGCTAGGTATTATCTGAGGGTACGTTTCTAAGTAAGTTGTGTTGTAATATCATAGTCATTTCACTAAGAAACCCTGGTTTTGAGGCCAATCTAAAGCCCCTAGCATGTGGAATAGATCGGTAGGCCCTGATATAAGCCCATATAATAATCTAGGTGTATGTCAAAGTTTTCATGGCTCCAGCTCTGGTAGCATAGTGGTTACGAATCGGGCTGCTAACCTCAAGGTTGGCAGTTCAAAACTACCAGTGGTTCCACGGGAGAAAGATGAGGCGTTCTGCTCCCATAAAGATTTACAGCCTTGGAAATCCTGTGCAGGGTCACTATGAGTCAGAACTGACTCCATGGTACTTAACAACAACAACATCCTACAACTGGCAGTGACTAATGTGGTGTTAGGGAGGAGCAATGTTGGCTGTAATGGTTTAGGTTGTCAATTTGGCTAGGTCATGATTCTCAGGGTTTGGCAGTTATGTAATATTTTGTAATTTAGCATTTATGTAATTTAGCAGTGATGTGATGATGAAATTTAGAAATCATGTAATGATGTAGTCATCCTTCATTTTGTGAATTGATGTGATCATTCTCCATTTTCATGCAACATTAATTTTTACATAATGATCTGGTCATTAGAAACTAACCATGTTAATAAGTAAGGATTGGGTATATAAAGTTACTTCCATTTAATGGGTTTGCACAACATTTTAAACCAAATTAGATTTAAGTAATTACATTATAGCAAGTCAAATCCATGCAGTATTTTGAAGTGGTTAAAGAGAGTGCAATTGGTCTACATGTACTGAAGAGGAAAAGCCCTCTATGACATATTATTAAGTGAAGAAAAGCAAATTTCAGAAAATGCATATATAATGATCCGATTTATAATGTCAAGAAACATGTGTATCTAGAAATGCATAAAAAAGAGATCAAAAATATACATACGAAACTCTCAGTGATGACTTCTGAAAGATAATGGTGGATAATGAGCTCTAGGTGACAGAAGGCATTGTTATTGCTCTAATAACCCCAGTATCTTTTGAATTTCAATAAAAAATCCATATTATGTTTGAAATAATTTATGTGAACATAGTTATATACATTCTAAGCATGCAGAAAAATATTTCACTTCTTTTGTCCTATGTCCTCTGCCTATCTATTATTACTTTTTCAAAAGACTATAGAGAAAAACATTGAGAGTATACAGGACCATTTATTATATATTCTGGAAAACGTCAAGCAATGCTCATAAGTCAGGGGTGTAAACAGGAAAAGTCCTAATATTGATTTTGGAATGAAAGACATAGCCTTTCCAATCATACTCTTTTTAGATATTTTAGTGTGCCTCATTTTCCACAACCCTCTAATGTACACTCCATTTGTACATAACTTCGTTGCAATAGATCTTCCTGAAGATTTATACTTTTTAATATCTCTTTTAGATCATAGTTCCTTATGCTAGAAACAGCCATCTTTCTACTCCCCGACACACGCCATATCTATTTATTTAACATCTAAGAACACTGCAAGAATAATTTCAGGATTTTTCTTTCATGAAATCTTTCCTTACTAGTTTCTGCTTTAGCACAAGTGAATAAATGATGCTTTCGAAATTTTAGCACTTATTACAATGTATTGAAACTGTTTTATAATTGTTGTTCCTATGACTGAATTATGCATTTCCATAAACACATGGGTTTTGTTTGCCTTTTTGCTCATTACCAGAGTCTGCAAAAAGGTACAGTTTATATTCAGTACACAAGTAAAGGTTTAGAAAATAAACCTTATTTTCTATGGTTTAGAAAATAAACCATAAAGTTAGGATGTTGCAAGCAAATTTAAGTTTTCTGAGTGTTCAGAAGCTAAAGTAGACATTCGTTCTCCCTTATGGAAAACATGAAATGCATATTGATAAATGTAACACTAAGAATGTGATTTCTTTCTTAAGAGGAATTGCAAAGGAATGAATGCATTTCCCCTCACCTCCCAAAATGGGAGGGTGAAACTTAATCAGTACAAAATGGTAATTGATTAAACACTTTATGAATCAAAAATAGAAGTATTTAAAAGGAGAAAAATCAGAAATTTAAAAATAGATTAAAGATCAACAAAAATAAATAGAATTTATTTAATTAACAAAGGGCAGGGAACCCATAGAAAAAGTACATTCTTTGTGAAGAGATTTACCCCGTCCATATAGGATATTTTTGTTTTTTGTTCTCTTTGAAATTAGATTAATTTGAATCCTGAAATAGAGTATTGGACTTGAATATCTGTTAAGATTGTATGTTAAATAAAGGACATTTATATTAGGTGATTTTAAAACATCTATTAAAACGAAGATAACAGAATTTCCTTCTAATCTGTGGTTAAATCAATGACATCTTTTTATGAATTTCAGACTTGCTCAGCTGGTGCGCAGCAACACAAAAGTATGTTGCAAAGAGGTGGCATGTGTGCTAGACAATGACCTCTGTCAACCTTCATGGCCCATTCCTCATCAGTCATATATAAGCATGCTGACTCATTTATCTCAGTGATTTTACTTTGTGTGCTATGATATATTTTAAAAAAACTAAAAATATTGATCTACTGTTTGAAAGTTTCATTCTTCCATATGAACCAGTTTTTGTTTTGTTTTGTTTTGTTTTTTTTTGATAAATACCTATTGCAGACAGTAATATAGTTGAAGGGAATGGAGGCATCACAAAACAGGATATAAAGTTTAAAAATTAATGATCAACCCATTTGACCTAGTTTTGATGGCTTGATGGTCAGAACCCTACTAGTGGAAGATAAAGAAATGTAATAAAGGAAGCAAGTGTAAATTGCTACAATTTGATGAACTTGACCTATACCTATGGATTTAGTAGCTCAAAATATCAACTGAGAGGAAAGGAGTCTTCACATCAAGGATCAAACCTATCCCCTCTGTACGCAGGGTTGATATGGATGGGCAATTTAGACATTGGCTATCTAAAATGGGGGGAGAGGGGACTAGAAAGGCACAAAGTGGCTGACTTACAAATTTTCAAGAAGGAGTTTC
>NW_006408626.1:10384629-10385916 GCF_000296735.1 Chrysochloris asiatica
ACACATACATATATACATGCTCTAGAGGGTAGACACGCATTGGCATGGGTGATGGGGGCAGGCAATATACAACCAGAGAGAGGTTGACAAAGGAAATATGGGAGTGGTGGGAGCCACAGGGAGGAATGTAATGATTGGAGTGAATAAAAGTAAGTGTTGTTAACTGTTGGTATATGGAGGGGATTGCAACCATATAATGAAGCAACGTATATTTTTTACTGAATGTGAAACTGATGATCTGCTCTGTAAACCTTCGCTCAATTCACAATATTTTTTTTTAATTCATGATTGATAAAAATTCAAAATTGTTTTGTGCCCTTTAAGAAGTGACTTACCCTGTTTAATCCTTAGTTTTCACATCCATAAAACTAATAAAATAATCCCTGTCAAGCCTACTTTTGTATAATTGTTACAAATATCAAATAAATCTATTGTTATAAGTCCAAATTTTAAAAAATGAATGTAAAAGGGGTTTGAACAGGTTGTTATTCAATTATAAAGTTATCAACATCAGCATGCATGTTCCCACCTTATAGAATAAAAATTGTATTATATGAATCTTGTAAGAAATGAGAATAGAATAGAATAAATGAAATAAATGCCATTTAGCATTTAAGTCAGCCTTAACTGGAATATGGTACCTGTGACTTCTGTCTTGATTGCTAGTATTAAAGAACATCTGAATTCTATACTGATACTGAGCTAATATTGAATTCCAAACTAGAGATTCAGCATTCCTAGGAGCATGTATACAGTTACCAAATGCTATTTTACCCTATAATTTATATATATATTTCTGTCACAATTAGTAATTCAGGGTGAGAAATTTCCATTCATAAATGTAAGATGATAATGATGCTGATGATAATGATTTGATAAGATGACTGTCTTAAACTGGATTCTCTAGAAGAGCTAAACCAATGAGGCCTATGTTGTTAGGAGCCATAAAGCCAGTTCCAACTCATAGTCAGCCTACATACAGTAGAACTGCACAGTCCTGTGTCATCCTCACAATTGTTGTTACATTTGACCCCATTGTTACAGACACTGTGTCAATAAATCCCATTGATGATCTTCTTTTGCTGACCCTTTTTACCAAGCATGATGTCCTTCTACAGGGACTTATCCTTTCTGAAAACATCCAAAGTTTGTGAGATGAAGTCTAACCATCGTTACTTCTATGGAACAATCCTGCCATACTTCTTCCAAAACAGATTGTTCTTTCTTCTGGCAGTTCATGGTCTATTCAATATTCTTTTTCAGCACCATAAATCAAATGCATCAACT
>NW_006408626.1:10387077-10388144 GCF_000296735.1 Chrysochloris asiatica
AATGAGGTTTTCTGCTCCCATGAAGATTTAAAGCCTCAGAAACCTTATACACTTTTCGCTCTGAGTCAGAACTGACTAGACATCACTTAATACCAGCAACAATATGTAGAGAAATTTATTTGAAGGAAATGGCTTATACAATTATGTTGTTGTTAAGTACTGTGGAGTCGGTTCCAACTCATAGTGACCCTACACAGCGTTTCTGAGGTTGTAAATCTTTACGGGAGCAGAATGCCTTATCTTTCTCCTGCGGAACTGCTGATAGTTTCGAACTGCTGACCTTGAGGTTAGCAACCCGATTCATAACCACTATGCTACCAGAGCTCCTTTATACAATTGTGGAGACTGGCAAATCCCACATCCATGGTCAAGTGGCAGGCTAGAGGCTCCTCCTTACTCAGGTGGTAGCAAGAGCTGATGGACCTATAACCTGCAGGACAGGAAGCAAGCTGCTGGCTATGTCTCAAGAACCGAGGTCCGAAGATGATGAGGCAAGTGTGGGATCAAAAGCAGGATTTAGAAAGGGCAAACTTTGCCTAAACAGCCATATATACTGGACGCAGGCACACTCCCAAGGAAATTCCCTTTTCATTTGACTGACTGCACATCAAATTATAGACTAGAGTATGATTACATAATATGTGCTGTACCACTGAGAATCATGGCCTGGCAAAGTTGACTTATAACCTTAACCATCATAGTGATGATAATGGTGATGAGGATAATGAGATAAAATGTCTTATATTCAACTATAACTTTATACCTTTTAAAGCCCCAGTATTATCTAATGCAGCAGTTATAAAAGTGTATTATACTAGTCCCATGGAGACTATTCCATTCAGGATTTGAGGGATTCACAGTTCTTTTTGCACTGGACTTTCTAGAGTTTTAATGCCATTTATTTGTGAATTTTTAGGAGGTGCACAACATATAAAGAACTCTTAGTGGGTGCATTCTATCTTGTCACCCCAGAGTATCAAGTAGAATATTAAGGGTTTAATGAAATATACTTTTGGATGTTATTATTTAAAGTATAGTTAGGAATTCTGGTGGCACAGTGGTTAAAG
>NW_006408626.1:10389752-10437294 GCF_000296735.1 Chrysochloris asiatica
ATGATTTCCACATTCCGTTGGGTCCCCTCTCTTTAGAACGGGCACAAATATAGATATCTTCCAATCAGTCAGCCAGATAGCTGTCTTTCAAATTTCTTGGCAGAGATGAGTGAGGGCCTCCTGTGCCGCCTCACTTTCTTGAAAGATTTCAATTTTTTTCCCATCAATTCCTGGTGCCTAAATTAGTAGTAGAGGAGAAATTGTAGTTCAAACTTAAACCCGAGGGCTTTGTTCTATTCATTATATTATCAAACATGAAAGAATATCCCAGGATTCCTTTATTTCTTCTCAGTCTCTTTCTCTTTTCACCTACACCATTCTTTCCCATTTCACCTATACCTAGATGCATTTATACCTTTCATTTCTTGGATTAGCAATTCCAGTGATCCCCATGCCTACCAGCCTCAAGACTTCCTTGTTCCAAGAATTACTCCATGTGTCATTTATCTTTGTCTACACCTTTCTATTATGTAATTTGGTAATAAACATATGTGGGAAACAATAACCAGGAGGTAATATTTTCTCACAGGACACACAACAGTTACAGACTAAAACATAAAGAGCTCCTGATTTCTAGTCCTCTTCCCAATGTTTAGTCATTTTATAATACTAATAATATTGTGTGCCTTCCAGACAATTCCAATTCAGGATGACCCTTTATGACAGAGTGGACCCCATAAACTCATTATGCAGTCAATAAAGAGTAAACATCGGGTTTTCTTGGCTGTAATCTTTATGGAAGCAGATCATCAGGACTTTTCTTCCACAGAACTGCTCATTGGTTTGAAATATTGATCTTGCAGTTAGCAGCCAAGCAATTAATCATTGCACCACTAAGATTCTTGAATTATGATTGATGCTGTTGTTTTTAAGTTCTATAGAGTCAGAAGGACTGCCAAGTAGCAGCTGGTGGGTTTGTACAGTTGACCTTATGGATAGCAGTAACACCAGGACTTCTTAATTATGATAGTTTTTGTTGTTGATGTTAAGTGCCGTGGATTTGGTTCCAACCCATAATGACCCTGCAGTGCAAACCAACCTTGCAGTCCAGCACATTAACCCACAGCTAGTGGTGCTATGGGTTAATGTGCTGGACTGCAAAGTCACTTTGAACTACAAGGTCAGCAGCTCAAGCTCACCAGCTGCTTCTTGGAAACTTTGTACAGGGTCACTATGAGTTGGAACCGACTTGATAGCAGTTAACAATAACACCAAGTATTATGTATTGTGCTGTTCTGTAGGATAAGCACTGAACTGCTAAGTATAAGGTCAATGATTCGAGTCCACTAGCTGTTCCATGGGAGAATTATGAGGCTTTCTGGGCCAACAAAGATTTGCAGCCTATTCAAAGTTGTTATGAATCAGAACCAACTTGAAGGTACTTAACAACAGCATGATTTATTAAGTGCCACACGTTGTGCTAAACTAAGCACTTTATCTCATTTAATCTTGTCATTAGCAAATGAATAAACTTTGGGTAGTTAATTAACTTTTCAGTGTTACAGAGCTAGCATGTGGCCACACTGGATTTGAACCTTAATCTAACATCAATGTAGTCCTCCGAAGTCCATATTCTACTGACTGATTTTTCATTTGCAGAGAAACTAAAAATCAGAATTAAATTAAAGATAGTTTATAATCCCAGGACCATTTTAGGCATCAATACAGTCAATAGCCCTCAGTAATTGGATTCAAGGATTGAGAAACCTCAGTGCCAGTCCAATGTTTACTCTTTATTGACTGCATACTCTGAAGCAGGATTCCTGGTATGGCACTGCGGGATAATGCACGGGACTGCAAAGGTTACATGAGTCACACAGTCAGTGGTTTAAGCTAGTCAGCTGCTCCTCAGAAACCCTATACAGGGTTGCTATGAGTCACAACCAACTCAGTGGCAGTTAACAACAACAACAAGTCTTAAACAAACCACCCTGAATCTCTGTTTACTCACTTTTAATATATGAATAATGATCACTACCATTTTATAAAATGATAGGTATTTTGGGTAGCCAACAATTCTTGAGATATGGAAGATTCTGGGTTGAACATTCTTGAGATAGGAGACACAGAAGGATTGCTAAGGACATGCTGTTGTTGTTATGTGCCGTGGAGTCGGTTCCGACTCATAGTGACCCTGGACAGGGTTTCCAAGGCTGTAAATCTTTACGGGAGCAGAAATCCTCATCTTTCTCCCACAGAACAGCTGGTAGTTTCGAACTGCTGATCGTGAGATTAGCAGCCCGATTTGTACCCACTATGCTACCAAAGTTCCTTGCTAAGGACATGAGCTGAGGTAAAAATGGATACTCTGGAGACAGAAATGAGTTTATGGGGTCCACCTGATAAGTAGATAATGATAATTTTAGAGTGAAGGTAAAAGTATATATAAACCAAACATCATTATATAATGAATATCAAACCTAACTAAAAACTATAAGTGTGAAATTGTGTTTACAAAATTTGTAATTTAGAAGAAACTGATTTTTGAAAAAAAAAAGCATGATTATATTTACTTTTTTTTTTTTTTTTTTTGACAGATTATTTTTGTGACTTGGCTTAGTGGAAACTTGAAGCCTCATTGAGTGAGGCATCAGAGAAACTGGCGTGAAGCATCCACTTTATAATATTTAGCACACCCCTGGGAATTTTAAAATTGTTTATATGCCATTCTAAAACTGGGGATTATGCAAAATGAGAGAAGAGATCATTTTTACAACTTCTGTCATATTACAGTGGGCTTTAAGTTGATATTCATAGATTGGTATTTTAATGAATTACATAAAGTCTTTCCCCTTAATGTTTATAACATATGTTTGTTACTGCAAGCTGTGTTTCTAGGAACTTAAATGCCTAAATACCACTAATACCTTCAAAGCCATGTGGGTGAAGACAAAGAGAAAATACAAGCAAATTAGATCACGTGGCCTCTAAACCAAAGCCTCTGCATGCAGAACACTGAAAAATTAAAATCAGTATCCCAGCCTAAATAAATTGTAGAAATATATTTCTGTTACACAAGAGTAGTTCCATTTGCATATGTTAAAAATTTCTAGCTAATCTTTGTACCATTTTACCTAAGAATAGAGAAGGAGGGAAGATAAAGTTAGGGTAGAGAGCTTCTGGCAAAATGAAAAATTATTGTTATTAAAGCCATACCTAGTACTGTCATATTGTAATTAAATTCGGTCTCTGTTGTGGCATTGTGGGTTAATGCACTGTACTCCAAAGTCGGTCTGAACTTCAAGGTCAGTGGTTCAATATCACCAGCCGCTCCTCAGAAACCCTATGCAGGGTTGCTATGTGTCGGAATCGACTCGATAGCACTTAACAACAATAATAACAATGCTGATGTTGTAAGTGATTTTCAGAAATTTACAGTGTGACTACAAAATTGGCTGATTTAGACCTTTCAAGTTTCAGCCTTGAAGTTAGAAGTTCTTTCATCAATGTGCGGTTACTGGTATGTAAAAAGCTAATAGTGGACCAATTAAAATGTCAGAAGTGATATTTTAAACTATTATTATCATTTTAATACATATTAGTAGCTATCCTAAGATGTATGTAAGAATCATTCTACCAAATTTACACAACAGCCCCATGACATAAGTGTTGCTTCCACCCACATTTTGAATAAATACATTAAGGTTCAGATAAGCAAAGGGATTAATCCAAGATCACACAGATAGAATCAGCTGCTCCTCAGAAATCCTGTACAAGATCGCTACGAGTTGGAACTGACGCCATGGCACTCAAGTTCTTCAATTCAGCTTGTAAATGGTTGAGCCATTTACACACCAAGGATTTTGACTCTAAACTGCAACTGTTTCATTGAGCAGAAGTTACACTTATTTGTTCTATCACCAGATACGAAACATCACAGAGCATTTCCAGTTGTTATTTAAGGCAATAATCATTGCAAAGATCTCAGAACAAAAGGGATTTAAATTCATTTTAGCTAATGGATGCAAGATAGTTTCACAGTTTTTACTGACAAAAAAAAAAAAAAGCAGAACTTTTTACTGACACTTTCCTATAAGTTATAGAGTAAAATATACTTAGATTGAACAGCAAAGAACAAATTTCATAAAACTTTTGCTCGTTTTGAAAATAAGACATATGCTTTTATTTGTATTGCTTTGTCATTATCATTTTATCTTCAGAAACATTTGGAGCTCAATATCATTGTATGTTATTGTTTGAGTCTTTGAAAATCTATTTTTTAAGTATATAGAATTAATATCCTAATCTAATGAATCAGAGTCCTGGTGTGGTGCCATGGGTTAATGTGCTGGACTTCAAGGTCGGTTTGAACACCATGGTTGGCCCTTCAACTCAGCAGCAGCCTCTAGGGAACCTTATATAGGGTCACTATGAGTAGGAACCAACTCAACTACAGTTAACAACACCATCAACAATTCATTAGACTGTGAAATGTGTCTTTGGAGCTCATATACTGTTGATAAACAAAAGTTTTTAGGAATGATGCACTCATGTTTTTTTTTTTTTTTAATGTCAAAACAGTTGCTATAGAACAACAACAAAAAAGACATTGAAACCTAGTGTGAGTTGATGTAATTTTATTTTGAGTATTCTCTCCTTTTCTTCACTAATTCCCCCATCTTGTTATAAAATTAATATCTTCAGAATTGGGGAAGCATAAATTATGGATGATATTATGTGTCTATGGATATGTATATTTATACACATATTCTATAACAAACAATAGCACAGGCATGCATGTTTGTGTATAACCATAAATGCTTGTGGTTAGTATCAAGTTGCTTTGAGCATTGATTGGATGAGAAAAAGACTGTGCACAGATATTCATTTGTTCATCAAGTATTTACTAAGCACCTACTAAATGCCATTCACTGTGACAGATTCAAAATCAATTTAAAAAGGCCCCAAATAAAGGATAAATCATATTTGTGCCTGATACAACATATCTTATAAAATGTGTTGTTATCATTTTACAGATAAATACATCTAAATCAATTTAATCTGATCTTCTATCACTTGATTTCATTATTTCAGTATATAAGCAGGAGTAATGAGTGACATTTTAGAATGACTTTTTAATAAAACTGAAGATATAAAGTATCTTCTGCATCCAACTTAGGGACATAATTTGTGTTATGTATCTATCAAAACGTGAGCAGAGTAGAGTTGTATTAACAGACATCACTGAAATGGCACTGAAGCAGAAAAAGAAAACAAAGAAGAAATAAAGGGGGGAGGGGAGGACAGAAAGAAGGTAAGGGAAAGCAGAAGGGAGATTGAAATAGGAATTGTAATGATCAGTTTATAATAATAGCATTAATATTGACTTCTTCCACATTTATTTTAATGAGTATATCCATGAAATTAAAATTATACATTGTTAATTAATTATCTTATGTTCTTAAGAGCTTCTGAATAAGGAGGTTTTATTTATGTTTTAATTTATATGAAATACAAGATAATGGAGAAGAGAATGTTTAAATTTATTTTCATCTATCTATTTTAATATTCAGGTGGCTTCATTTTATAAGTGAAAAATTTGACATTCTAAAATGTTTATATACAAACTACTCAAATATCAAAATTTAGCTCTTACACTTCATACTCAAAAGTCTTTTCAGCTACTAGCCCCACCCACTATCCACTGCCATGTAGTTGACTCAGACTCATAGAGACCCTATGCATAAGACATAGTAGCACTCTTCCTTTGGGTTTCTGAGATTACATTTTTAAAGGGACTTCATCTTTTTCCTGTAGAGTGGTAGGTAGGTTTGAACTGCAGATCTTGCATTAACTACCCAAGTTTTAGCACACACCATCATTAGGTTTCTTTTGGCTACTAGCCCACTCACTGCCATTAAGTGAATTCTGTATCATATCGACCCTGTACAGAGTTTCCAAAGCTGTAAATTTTTACTGGAGCAGTCTCATCTTTCTCCCTTGGAAAAGGTTGTAGGTTTGAACCACTGACCAGCATAAGCAGTCCACTGATTATCCTATAGCCCCTAATTCATGATATAGTGCCAATGGTCTCAATATTAATTTGGCAACTATTTATATCCTACTCTGTGTTAATCTGAACTCTTCATTTTCTCTGTGTCAACTTCTTGCCCATAGGTTCATCTTGTTGGATGGATTTTTCTCTTACAAATAGACTAATAACTTTAGAACTAGGTCCATCAGTATATCCAACAACAAATGTGTTTAGTTAGCCTAATGTGTGGACATCAACTAAAAGGTCGCTGTTCAAACAGATTAATGGGATACTGAATGGTTTCGAATCAGGACAGAGGTTCACCAGGGCTGTATTCTTTTATCATACTTATTCAGTCGGTATGCTGAGCAAATAATCCAAGAAGGTGGATTATATGAAGAAGACTGTGGCATCAGGATTGGAGAGAGATTCATTAATATCTGAAAAATGCAGATGATATAACCTTGCTTGCTAAAAGTGAAGAGGACTTAAAATACTGTTGAAAATCAAAGACCACAGCTTTCAGTATGGGTTGCACCTCAATCTAAAGAAAACAAAAATTCTCACAACTGGACCAACAAGTAACATCATGATAAATGGAGAAAAGATTGAAGTTGCCAAAGACTTCATTTTGCTTGGATCCTCAATCAACAGTCACGGAAGCAGCAGTCAAGAAATCAAACAACTTATTGTACAAGGCAAATCTGCTGCTAAAGACCTCTTATAAGTGTTCTAGTACAAAAAAAAAATATCAGTTTGAGGACTAAGTTGTACCTGATTCAAACCATGGTATTATCAACTGCTTCATACTTACGTGAAATTGGCAAATGAATAAGGAAAACCATAGAAGAATTGATGTATTTAAGTTAAAAGTGTTGGGAAAAAAATACTGAATGTATCATGGGTTGCCAGAACAACCAGGTCTGTGTTGGAATAGGTACGGCCTGACTGCCCCTTGGAGGCAAGGGTGGTGAGACCTCATCTCTTATACTTCATACATGATATCAAAAGGGATCAGTCCCTGGAGTTAGACATTATGCTAATTAAAATGGAGAGTAGGCAAAAATAAGAAGATCCCCAACTAGATGGATTGGCACTATGGCAGCAACAATGGGCTCAAGTGTAACAAGAATTGCGAAGATGGTGCAGGACCAAGCAGTGTTTTGCTCTGTTGTGCATAAGTTGGAACCTAACAATAACAAATGTGTGTGGAGATAGATAGATAGATAGATAGATAGATAGATAGATAGATAGATAGATAGATAGATAGATAGATAGATAGTTAGTCCCTGACTTAATTAGTTAGTCCCTGACTTAAGATGAGGTTTCAATCTGATACAAGTTGATATACCTCTTTTTATCTTTAGTTTTCATTATTATTGCTTTTATTATTAGTATCTTTATAGTCATCTTTGAACATCTGCTACAAACACCAGTAAATGATAATATAAATAGTGCGTTCCAGCATTGTATGTAGTGCATATTACTAATAATATTGTTGTGGTGGTGGTGGTGAAATGCCGTCGAGTCAGTTCTGACCCATAGCAATCCTATATGGGGTTTCTGAGAAGCAGCTGGTTAGTTTGAACTGCTGACCTTGCGATCAAGTGCTTATCCTACAGCACCACACTAGAAATCTATTACTAACAATAAGATGCTAAAAAAGAGCCAGAGACAGTCGTAAATGCAGTTCACCATAAACTGAATACATTGTAAACTGGAAATACGTAGTACCCAACCCACATATTGGTGTGGCCCTGTGGGCTAATGTGCTGGACTGCAAAGTTGGTTTGAACCACAAGGTCGGCAGTTCAATCTCACCAGCCAATAATTCCCCCTCATATATAAATATATATGTTGTTGTTGTTGTCGTTAAGTGCTGACAAGTCGGTTCTGATCCACAGAGATCCTGTATAGAGTTTCTAAGGAGTGGCTGGTGAGCTTGAATCACCAACCTTGCAATTCAAACTGACTTTGTGGTCTAGTGCATTAACCCAAAACGCCATACCAGGACACCCTATATGTATATATATATATATGGTTGTGGTGGTGGTGTGCCATGGAGTTGTTTCCGACTCATAGAGACCCTGCATAGGGTTCCGAGGCTGCAAATCTTTACAGGAGCAGAAAGTCTCATCTTTCTCCCACAGAAGGACTAGTAGTTTCAAACTGCTGACCTTGAGGTTAGCAGCCCGCCACGTAACAACTGTGCTACCAGAGCTCCTTCCATATATGTATATAATTGTAATTAATATGAGCAAAGAGTCCTGATGTGGCTCTGTGGGATAAAGCACTGGATTGCAAGGTTGGTTTGAAGCACAAGGTCAGCAGTTCAAACTCACCAGCTGCTCCTTGGAAACCCTATACAGGGTGGCTATAAGTCAGAACCTACTCAATGGCACTTAACAAGAACAACAACAGCAATGTGCACAGAATTTAATGATGGATGGTATACTTTCCTTGTAAGTTCAGGTTGTTCACTTGTCCTTTCTTTGGTTGTATTTAATAATCTAATAGCACTCAAGAAACTCCACTCAAAATATAAGACATTAATAACAATCTATATATAGCCGTTTATTTTTTTCCTTCTTCTGCAACATGTAATGACTATTGTGAGTACTACTTGTTCTTCTTTCCCTTGCTTTCCTTTTTCTAGACTCATACATTGTTGTAGCTTTTAAGTGCTGTCGAATAGGTTCTGACTCATAGTGACACAGTATAAGGCTTCCAAGGAGCAACTGGTTGATTTGAGCCACTGACCCCGTTATTAGCAGTCCAGCATTTATTCTATAGTTCTATACCAGGACTCCAGACACATATATACACACATATGTGTACTATAAGAATGCATGTATATGTATTAATAAGTATATTTTCTAAAGTTTACTTATATATCTTATAAATATATTAAAAGCATTGATATATTTTATAAAGTAAAACTTTATAAAATGGGTATCAGGTTAAGGGTAATATTTGGAGACATATTTTTTCTACTTAATATATATATTACTAACTTCCATTTGTATTATTGTATATTTTTATTCTATAATTATTCCTATAATTCAATTGTTTTGATTACACAGCATTTAATATATGTGAAGAAATTGCTATTTAAACATTTAGATGAGGATTCACATAGAAATGCAAAGTTCCAGTCTCTCTCCTAAACAAATGGGAGCTCTGGAGATTTTTGTCAATCAATGTGAACAACCTCTCAAGAGTAACAGCTATCTACTTTCCATGGGTGTGGACTTCCCAATCCATACCATTTTTTCTGTCCTACCACAAGCCTACCCAACTAACATACTTGAGCATGATATGTAATCTGAGTTGGTACCTCTTCTGATTCCTAGTTAACAGTCCTGGGATCTTGTCTGGTTCTACAGGTTAATCATGATGAGCAAAGCAATTAACAGTCCAAACCTTCGGGTTCTTCAATAGAAATAATAATAAAAACCAACTTGCCTACTACACATGGTGTTCAGATGAATATGGGTAGACTTTGTAAAAAACAATGAAGGATCATGGCAATGCAAGATACTATTAATTTTGTTATTACATAATTTTGGTTGTTAATGTAATCAAAAGTCATATCTTTTGTTGGTTCCCATGGGATTAGTTCTGGCTCTTGGCACCCTTCATGTGAGGAATAGCACTGTGTTCCACTGGGTTTTCAAACTTCTTGCCTTTCCGAAGCAGATCACCAGTCCTGCCTTCTGAGGCCCCTCTGGTTGGGTATAGAGCTAGTTCCAATCTTTTGATTAGTAGTCCAGTACTTAATGAATCTAATAACTAAAAGAAGTCATGGCATTTCAACTCTATAAAATGTCCTTTTGGGATTAAAATAGTTTTTAAATGGTTTTCTCTCTCTGATGAGTAGATTACGTTACTGTTGCTCAGTGCTATATGATGTCCAAGCATGTGTAATAGATTCAGACAATAAATATTTCTCAACACGTTGCATTGGGTGATTCTGAATGTGACCTTAAAAGAGCATCAGCAACTATTTACCAAAAGCCATAGAAGAATTGTTCTCTGTGATAATGAATCTCTTATTTAGTGCTTTAAATTTGTTTAGCACATCTATATTTTACACTAGGTCTCTGTGGGTTGAGAGAAATTGCTCAAAGTTTCTGTGTTTACACAGTAAAAAATATGTTTAGAAATTGAGAAATTTGTCTGAGTAATTTAGGTAAAGAGTCATGATATTAGGAAAATAATTTCATAGTCAAAATTAAATAGCTTTGTAGTCTATATCCCTTTCAGTTACTCATTTGGTCATCCTCTGAAATATTTTTGAGTACCTACTATATGTCAACATTCTTGGGGGCTTACATAGCAATTCTAACTCTCTTTCAGTAATTTTTACAATGTACAAAATCCCAAAGAAGAAAATGATATAAGAGTCATTTAATGACGACTAAAAAACACTTGTTTTCCAGTGGTTTTAGGTGTCTTTGCTTTTAGTATAGATTTGGATCCAAAGAACAACAGGAATTATAAAGAAGCTTGCCTGAGAAATAAAGGAGATAAACATTCCTCCCAAATAGGCACAAAGAACTAAAACTCAGATATAGCAATACTGCATACAACCAAATTGAATTCTGTGATTAGTTCATTTAGGGAAGTAGAGATGTAGCAAAGCAAGTGCAAATCTACAGGGAAATGTCGCATAGTACTCGGAGGAATAGAGAATTAAATAACTACAAATCAGGATAATGTTCACTCAAGAGAAGCCACCCAAGTGAACATCTGTAGTTTTAAGCTTTAATAAGTCTGGGGAAGTATGTACTGGCAGAACACTCACTTCTAAAAATGACAAATCAAGTGTATACCATTCTGAAAACCATAAAATGTTTTAACACACTGCAGAATTCACTGAAGACAAAGTGTTTTAGCTATTTGTAGTTCTTTAACTTATCTTTAGAAGCCCTGCTGGCATCTTTAAGAGCCCTGGTGGCATGATGGGTTAAGCACTGAGATGCTAACTGGCTTCTGGTTTGAATACACGTACCACTCTTTGAAGAAAGATGAAGTTGTTAGCATCCATAAATATTTACAGTCTCTGACACCCTATAGAACAGTTCTACTCTGTTCATATGGATTGCCATTCATTGGAATTAACTCAATGGTAGTAGGGATGGTTTTTGGTTTAATATATCTTTGAAGGAGCCCTGGTGACAAGGGGGTTAAGCTGCTGACTCAAACATCTGTGTTTTAATACACCAGCTACTCCTGGAGAAAGATATGTCAGTCTTCTTTGTAAAGATTCTTGTTGTTTTTGCTAAGTGTTGTTGAATCAGTGCCAACTCACAACTACCCTGTATAGGATTTCTGAGGAGTGGCTGCTGAGTTTGAACCAACCATCTTCCTATTAATAGTTCAGTGCTTATCCTAAAACATCACACCAGAGCCTAAGAAACCCTACGGGGTAGGGTCATTAGGAGTCAGAGTTCATCTAATGGGCAATGATGCAACATATCTGGCAGTCACAAAAAGGCCTTCTCATTATTTTTATTTATAATTGGCCACACCAGACATGTAATATCTGTTAAGACATTAAAGCCAGCTTCTTATTTCACTTGAGTCGTGGATGCTACAGCATCAGCGCTCTCTAAATACAAATTTAAATTTCAAAGGATCTGCTCCTAGAGACCAATACCAAATGTGAAGCTGAGAAGAATTTTCAGGTGCTTAAAATATCTTTTATCGTGACTTATTATAAATATTTCAATACAGTATAGTACATTAATGGCTAATACTTTTTTCCATCCTGGATTAAAAACTGAACTGAGCCAAAATATAAGAGGATATGAAAGAATCATTGTAATGTTAGCTTCTTTATGGATTCATAAGGTCAGCAATGAAGCACATATGATCAAAGAAAATTAATGAGAATATTTTTGTCAGTTATAGGTAAAATAAATGTTAATGAAAATTATGTTGCAGTCAATTTGCAGAAAATTTTATTTTTATAAAATGACCTTCAATTTTTTAAAAGACCCACATTTACAGCTGTATGCTAAATATTTCAAATCAACTTTATGCTGAAATACCCTATTACAGTTTTGTTATTGTTGATCTTACTGAAATGATTAGATTTGGAAAGGGAAAAAAGAAAGATTTTCAGTTGCTGTTGTTGTTGTTAAGTGCCTTTGAGTAGGTTCTGACTCATGTAGGGTTTCAGAGGAGGGCTGGTGAGTTAGAACTACTGATCTTGTTGTTCAAAGCAACTTTGAGGTCCAGTGCTTATACTACAGTTCCACACGAGGACTCCAGAATATTGATAGCAGGACATAATCTAATAATAAGTGCCTTCTAATGATTTTATGCCACAGTCTGGTGTGGCGCTGTGGATTAATGCACCAGACTGTAAAGCTGTTTGAACTTCAAGGTCGGCAGTTCAAGCTCACCAGCTGCTATTAGAAACCCTATACAGGGTTGTTTTGGTCAGAACTGATCAATGGCACTTAAAAACAACAACAATAAGTTTATTCTAAAGTTCTTTTACTTTGGGGAAGATTATAGCCTTGAGATGTATGTTTAAATATTATTTAAGTTTTTCATTTAAAGTTTCAAGAATATTTTTCCTACATCTATGTACAGCCTCCTATACTTTGTGCATTGTAATATTTGACTTTGTCTTCTCAAGCTGACCTTTGAAATTTTCTGTTCAGCTCTTGTACCTCCCAATTTCTTCCATTTTTTTTAGCAAATATTACAATGAAATGTGAAACTATCTGGAGTTAGAAAACCAAAAGGGAAGAACACGCTCAGCATTTCTCAAACTGAAGAAAAAAATCAAGCCTCAATTTTCATTATTGAAGGGTTCTCTGGGCAAATTATTGAATGATGCAGAAAGCATCAAAAGAAGATAGAAGGAATACACAGAGTCACTGTACCAAAAGGAAATGGTTGATGTTCACTAGTTACAAGAGGTAGCATATGATCAAGAACCAGTAATACTGAAGGAAGAAGTGCAAAGTGCACTGAAGGAATTGGCAAAGAACAAGGCACCAGGAATTGATAAAATAAAAATTGAAATCTTTAAAGAGACTGAGAAGGCACTGAAGGCAATCACCATGCCAAGAAATTTGTAAGACAACTATCTGGCCAACTGATTGGAAGAGATCCATATTTGTGCCAATTCCAAAGAAAGGTGACACAATGGAATGTGGAAATTGTCGGACAATATCTTTGATATCCATGTGAGTAAAGTTTTACTAAAGGTAATACAGAAACGGTTGTAAGCATACATTGACAAAGAACGTCCAGAGGTTCAAGCTGGAATCAGAAGAGGACCTGGAACAAGGGATTGTTGGGAGCGATTTGTTGGGAGCTTGTTGGGAGCAATTTGAACTGAAGGTCTCAGACTTGGGGGTAATTTAACCAAAGGATTGCAACTGAACCGTTGTGGTCCAGAAAATCAGACTGTTCCCAGGTCATACTGCCCCATGAGGGACCTGCAAGGTTTTTTCCTTGTATGAACTTCAGTTCAAGTCTGCAAAAACATCTAGCTGCTCTATCTCTGTCTCCTTAGCAACCACTTACTGCATACATAAATAATACAGATGTTTGTTGTACTCTTTGCCCTGCCCTCAGCACTCTCCTTTGATATGTGTATATATTAAACATGCTGAATCTAGGTCTGAGTGACAGTATCTCCATCAGAGTGCTGTGTCCCACCTGGTCCCAACTTTATAATTTTCATTTGTGTCTTGTGTCTTTCTTTTTATTCTAATCTCCTGTCACCCCTAATCGGGTTTAATTTCTCATCATGGATCACAGATTATAGCCGGTTGTCAGATGCAACAATTGCTAATGTCCAATAGATCTTGGCTGAAAACAGAGAATACCAGAAAGATGTTCACCTGTGTTTTATTGACAACACAAAGGCTTTGAATTGTGTGGATCATAACAAGCTATGCACAACATTGTGAAGTATAAGTATTCTGGAACACTTAATTGTGCTCAAGAGGCAGTTGTTCAAACAGAACAAGGAGACACTGAATGGTTTAAAATTAAGAAAGGTGTGTAACAGGGCTGTATTCTTTCACCATACTTATTCAACCTGTATGCTGAGCAAATAATCCGAGAAGCTGGGTTCTATGAAGAAAAACGTGGCATCAGGATTGGAGGAAGACTCACTAACACCTGCGATATGCAGATGATACAACCTTGCTTGCTGAAAGTGAAGAGGGCTTAAAACACTTGCTGATGAAGATCAAAGCCTTTGGTATGGATTACATCTCAATGTCAAGAAAACAAAAATCCTCACCACTGGACCAATAAACAACATTCTTATCAATGGAGAAAAGATTGAAGCTGTCAAGGAATTCATCCTTCTTGGATAAACTATCAAAACTTGTGGAAGCAGCAGTCAAGAAATCAAATGACACGTTGCATTAGGCAAATCTTTTGCACAAGACCTTTTTATAAAGTGGTGAAAAGCAAAGATATCAGCTTGAGGACTAAGGTGTGCCTGACCCAAGCCATGGTATTTTCAATAACCTCATATGAATGAGAAAGTGGGGCAGTGAATAAGGAAGACCATAGAAGAATTGATACTTTTGAGTATCAATGGGCTGTCAAAAGAACAAACAGATCTGTGTTGGTAGATGTGCAGCCAGAGTGCTCCTTGGAAGTCAAGATGGCCAAACTTCATCTCTCATACTTCAGATATATTGTCAGGAGCGATCAGTTGCTGGAGATGGATATTATGTTTGGTAAGGTGGAGGGTCAGAAAAAAAGATGAAAACCCCCAACTAGATGGATTGACCAAGTGGCAGCATCAATGGGCTTAAGCGAAGCAACAATTGTGAGGTTGGCCCAGGACTTGGAACTGTTTTGTTCTGCTGTGCATAGGGTTGTTATGATTTGATGACACATAACAACAACATATATTGTGCATTATGGAATCCTGGTGAAAAGCTGCCGGTTAATGCCCTGGACTGCAAGGTTGGTTTGAAAAGCATGGTTCAAGCTCACTAGCCACTCCTAGGAAACCCTATACAGTGCCACTATGAGTTGAAACCAACTCGATGGCACTTAGTTATAACAACAACAGATTATACTGTGCACTGGAGAAAGATAAACATGTCTGCTTCAGTAAAAATTTACAGCCTTGGAACCCTTTGAGATAAGTCTATGCTATTCTTTTGGGGTGCTGTGACTCAGCATCAGTTTGAGGGCAGGGAATTTTTAAAAAATATATCCACTTTACATATGAAGCCTTGGTGGTGTTAAACCTAAAGTTAAGTAGTTTCAACCAGTAGCTGCTGTTTGGGAGAAAGATGTGGCAGTCAGCTTCTTTAAAGACTGTGTTGTTGTTAAGTGCTCTCAATTAGGTTCTGACTCATAGTGACTTGTATAGTGTTTTCAAGGAGTGGCTGGTGGGTTTGAATTGTTGACTTTATCAAACTGACATTGGGTCCAATGCTTATCCTATAATGCAAGAGATTACAGCCTTGGAAACCCTATGTGGCAATTCTACTATTTCCTACACAGTTGCTATGAGTCGGAATTGACTCGACAGTGGAGTCTGGGATACACTGCAAAGGAGCCCTGGACAACACAGTGGTAAAAGCTCTCAGATGCTAACCAAACATTATTTGCCAAGAGAAGAAACAAAAACAAAAAAAAATAGTCATGTGGTATTTCAATATGACTAGAAACTGTCTTCCTATTGTCATTTCATTATTATCTTTATTTTCTTTTTTCTCAAATACTAGCAACAGAAAATCAGTTTGACACAATTCTATATATCTCTCCATAGTAAAACAGAGAAAATTAGATATTGCCAAATAGAAACAAAACTTTATAATTCCAATACCTTAACCACAAGAATCAAGTTAGTTCTTGGGTTGACTTCATCAACATTAAACTGATGATACATTTCAAATAATGGCTCAGTGTGCTTATTAGCCTAAGAAGATCGTTTGTTTGTAGAGAAAGAAGAGAAGAAAGAGGCTGAATGAGAAACCATTTGCATATTAGTTCAGTATCTCCAAATAGGAAACCAATAGAACTTCTGTCAATTATTGGAGAGACACAAGAAAAGATGAAACATAAAAGAGTCAACAAAGTGTATGACACCCACATTTTTTTTTACTACATCAATGTCATGTTTAGTGAATACTCATTTTGGAATTAAAAATAGAATATGCTACACTGGTTATCCATACTATGTTAATAAATCTTTTTTTTTTTAAATCTTAGCCCTAAATATTTTCATCTTTTTGAAAGGGAGAACTCCTTTGAAAATTATATTCAACAATGCCTATTGAACTTATACCAAAAAACAGAGAATACCAAAAGATGTTTACTTATGTTTCATTGACTGTGTAAATACATCTGAGTAGATCATAACAAATTATGGATAATATTGTAAAGAATGTGAATTCCAAAGTTACTAGGAATTAATATCTAATAATGAGTTGCCATACTTTTGTGAAGACCAAGACATACAACTGACTCTGATACATGTAAAGCTATGATGAAGAGAGGCCTGTGGAAATGTAAGACAGGAGGTAGTATTTGAGCTAGAAGAATGGGTAGACTTTAATGGAGGGATACCATTGTTACTAGCAGAAGAATCTTGGGTGAAAGCAGAGAATACCAGAAAGCACATCTTTTGCAACAGACTGCTGCTTTCACGAGCATAGATTTTGGATCCAAATAAAAGGAAATTCTTAACAACTTTGACCTTTTCTCTATTTATCATTATGTTGTTTATTCATCCAGTAGTAGTTTTGTTTCTTTGCACTGAACTGTAATCCTTACTGAAGGTTGTATTCTTTGATCTTCATTAGTAAGTATTTCAAGTCTTCTTAGCTTTCAGGAAGGAAGATTGTGTCATCTGCATATCACAGGTTGTTAATGAGTCTTCCTCCAATACTAATGTCATGTGTGTTAAAGGGAGTCCTAGTGTGGTGCTGTGGGCTAATGCATCAGACTGCAAAGTCATTTGAACTGCAAGGTCGGAGGTTCAAGCTCACCAGCTTCTCCTTGGAAACCTATACAGGGTCGCTTTCGGTCAGAATCAACTTGACGGCACTTAACAATAGCAAGCAAACACCTAACAACTTGACGGCACATTGCTCTTTAACAGCAAGTGTTAAAGAGTAAAGATGTCACTTTGAGGACTGAAATGCACCTGACCTAAGCCATGAGAAGTTTAGTCACCTCGTATGCATATTAAAACAGTACAATGAATAAGGAAAACTGTTGAAGAATCAATGCATTTGAATTATGGTGCTGGTGAAGACTGGACTGCAAAGGAACAAACAAATGTGTCTTGGAAGATATATGCCCCATAGAGGAAAGGATGCAAGATTTCATCTTCTTATATATGTTAGGCATGTTAGCAAGCGGGACCAGTCCCTGGAAAAGACATCATGCTGGGTAAAGTACAGGATCAGCAAAAAAAGGAGATCTCCAACCAGATGGATTACCATTGTCTGTAACAATGGACTCAAACATAACAACAATTGTAAGGATTTTTCAGGACCAGGCAGCATTTCATTGTGTTGTGCACAGGGTTGCTATGAACTGGAGCCCACTCAACAGTACCTAATAACAATAACATCAGATTATATCAGGAAAGATATAAAAGCAAATCCTCTGGATCTAGGGCTAGGCAAAAATGCTTAGATTGGGCATAAAAAGCAAGATCTATAAAAGAAAAACTGATAAATTGGATTTCAACTCTTTTTTTCCCTCTATAAAAGACACAATTGAGTTGATGAAATGCTAAGCTATGGATGGTAGAAAATATTTGCAAATGACCAATTTGACAGAAGAATAGGATTTAAAACAAACAGAATTGACTGATCTTAAGCTGATTCCAATTTACAGCGACCCTATAAGACAGAGTAAAACTCCTCTGCAAATCTTTACAGGATATTGTAAATCCTTAGATGAGCAGACAGCTTCATCTTTCACCTGTGGACTGGTGGTAAGTTTGAACTGCCAATCTGTCGATTAGCAAGCTGATACTTTGACTCACTGAACCAAGAGGGCAATATAAAAATATGAAGTATGCTCAAAACTCAATAGCAAAAAGCAAGCAATATAATAAGAAAATTGGCAAACACGTGATGACACATTTAAAAAAGAAGATATATAAATGGGAAATAAGTACATGGAAAATTATTCAACATCATTAGCTTTTACTGTGGTTAAGTGCTGCCAAGTTGGTTCTGACTCACAATGACTCTGTATAGGATTTCCAAGGCTGTAAATCTTTATGGGAACAGAAAATCTCATCTTTCTACCATGAAGCAGCTAAATTGTTGTTAAATGCCATCGTGTCAGTTCTGACCTACAGTGACCCTGTATAGGGCTTCCGAGGAGCAGCTGGTGAGCATGAACCACCAACCTTGAGGCTCAAATGACTTTGCAGTCCAGTGCCTTAAGCCACAGTGCTATACCAGGACTGCATAAGGAAACTATAGGACAGAGTAGAAATGCCTCATAGAATTTCCAAGACTGTAATCTTTACGGAAGTAGACTGCCATCATCAGCCTGTCGGGGCAAACCACTGACCATTCAGTTAGCAGTTGAGTTTTTAACCATTGTGCTACCAGGGCTTCTATCCTGTCATCTTTTTTGCTATTAGTGTACTTGAGTAAGGTCCCACTCATAGTGACCCTATATACAACACAGCAAAATATTGCACTGTCCTGTGGTGTCTTCACATTTGTTGCTATTTTTGCACTGTAAAGTGATGCACTTGACAGGAAGTTTGTTTGAACTGCAAAGTCAGCAGTTCAACCTCACTAGTCTCTTCCTGGAAGCCATACTCAATGTCGCTGTGAGTCGGAACTAACTTTATGGCATTTAATAACAACAACAACAATTTTTGCAATCACCAAGTCAATTTATCTCTTTTAGAGTCTTCTTCTTTTTCACTGACCCAGTACTTTATCAAGCATGATGCCTTTCCCCAGGGACTAGTCTTCTTTGACAACATGTCCAAAGTACATGAGACAACATCTGGCCATCTTTGCTTGTAAGGACCATTCTGGCTCAACATCTTTCAATACAGATTTGTTCATTCTTCTGGCAGTCCATCTATTCTTCTGAAGAATTCTTCAGTATTCTTTAGCAATACCATAATTCAAAGGCAGCAATTCTTGTTCTGTGTTCCTTATTCATAGTCCAATATTCACAGCTTCGGAGCTGATTAAAAATATTATGATTTGGATCAAGCACCTCTTAGTTCAAAGTGACTTCATAGACAATACTTTAAAGAGGTCTTTTGCAGCTGATTTTTCCACTGTAATGTATCATTTGATTTCTTAACTACTGCATCCCTGTGTACTGACTGTGGGTCCAAGTAAAATTAAATTCTTGACAACTTCAATCCTTTCTCCATTTATAATGATGTTTATTTGTCCAGTTGTGAGGATTTTTGTTTTCTTCTCATTTAGCTGTGTTCTTTGGTCTTCAGCAGTAAGTGCTTCAAGTTATCTTCACTTACTACAGATTGGTAACTAGTCTTCCTCTAATCCTAATGTCACATTCTTCTTCATATAGTCTAGCTTCTTAGATTATTATGAACACAGTTAAATGTGCTGACATTTCCATGCTTTGCAAAGTTATCCATAATTTGTTATTAACCATGCAGTCAAATATCTTTGTATAATTAATAAAACACAAGTAAACCTCTTTCTGTCATAATCTGTTTTCTTGCTACCTTCTGAAAAGGTTGAACTTTGATCAATGGTTGTTTTGGGTTTTTTTTTTCCTTGAATAAGTAGAATTTTTAATAGAAGCCTGAGGATCTTTCAGTTGCTAGTTTGCAATGGAACATTTGTCTTTGTGTTTTTAAGTGATACTGTAAGAGTAACTAGAGACTCAAATCTGTAGTTCTCTTGAGCAAATTAGTATATCCTTTTTTAGTATATCTTTTGTGGGTGGTTCCTTTGGATCTGTTTTGGTTTTTTTTGATACAGTGACTCGTGTATTCCTTCCATCTTCTTTTGATTTGTCCTGCATAGTTTACTATTTTGCGCATAGAATCTATTGGGGCTGGATGCTTATATTTTTTCTTCAGTCAGAACTGAATAAAATTACAAGGGGTTAAGCAGGGGTGGGACAGAAATTGAATGGGTGTAGCCAAGGAGCTCTGGTAGCGTAGTGGTTACGAATCGGACTGCGAACCTTAAGGTCAGCGGTTCGAAACTATCAGCCACTCCGCGGGAGAAAGATGAGGCTTTCTACTCCCGTAAAGATTTACACCCTCGGAAACCCTGTACAGGGTCGCTATGGGTCGGAACCGACTCGACGGCACTTAACAACAACAACAACAGCTATAAGCCAATATGAGAAATCCTTGTGGAGATAGATGGTTCTATTTCTTGACTGTCTTAACTTCAATATCCTAGTTATGATAGTGTATTATCATCTTTCATTATGGTATCATTGTGAAAAGGAATGCCAATGTGGTGCTGTATGATAAGCACTAGGCTGCTAATCCACCAGCTGCTTCTTGGAAACCCTATACAGGATTGCTATGAGTTGGTACTGACTCAGTGGTACTCAGCAACAACAGTCTCAAAAAGTTAACAATATAACTTAAATACAAATTTGTATTGGTGGGATATTAGTTTTGAATTCAAATCCTTCCTTTTCCCCTCAATGATTCTACTTAGAAGATTGCTTAAGTCACAAAACAGTTTTGAGGTTCACTTTACTTAAAAAAAGAAAAAAAAGTTAGTGAATATTATCAGGTATAACATAAATTTTGATAATTTTGATCAGCTGTGGTTATTGTAATCCCCCCCCTCCCCCCAGGACTCAAGCACCCTTAGCAAAGACTGATACTCTACCTTCTTGAATAGTATATCAATTTACTCACCATGGATTTAATTCCCATTCATATAATGGCTCCATATCTAACATTCCTTATAATAAATGCTCCTGTGTAATTTAAGTGTCTTGAGGACTATTAAAGTCTCTTGGAAAAGTGGCAGAATTTGTCTAGGTAAAAATAAAAATATGGAAGTAATCGAAGAGTCCTGGTGTGATGCTGAAAGATAAGCACTGGATAGCTAACAGAAAGGTTGGCAGTTCAAACTCACCAGTCACTCCTTGGAAACCCTATACAGGACCACTTTGAGTTGGAACTGACTGAATGGTGCTTAACAACAACCGGAATACTGAGAGCAAGCAACATAGACTCAAGGAAGAAAACTAATCCTGCAATATAGTAAAGACATTTTCACAGAATGAAAATTATCTGGTGTCACTGATGTAAGTTCAAAACAAAATCCTTTGACTCAAATTGTCAGACTAGATTTCTTAACTCTACTCTAATTTCTGGAATTCTGGTGTGGCACTGTAGGATAAGCACTGGACGGCAAGCTCAGTTTGAATTGCAAGTTTAGAAGTTCAAACTCACCATCTGCTCCTCGGAAACCCTATACTGAATTGCTGTGAGTGCAACTGACTCAACAGCATTTAACAACAACAAATCTACTTCCCAGAGCACAAGTCCCTCACTAAACTTAAGGACTCCTCATCCTTTCTCTTTCTTGTGGCTAATTAGGCCCTGAAAACACATACTCACACATTAGTTACAGTATGAAACTTAAAAAAGGCATATAATTTCCTAATCAGAAGAAATCTTTGGTGTCCTTCCATTCTCTCTAGAATGATGTCTAAATTCCCTTTTGACTTGCATGCCTCCACACACATCCAAGTAGTTTCTTCCCTTGTGCCCCCTACCTACCAAAATCCTAATCATCTGCAAGACTACATTCAAATATAAACTCCTGAATGAAGTCCCTTTTACATACCACACATTAGACCCTTCACCAAAAAAAAAAAAAAAGAGAGAGAGAGAAAGAGACAGAGACAGAAGGAGCAAGAGAAAGAACAAAACTCAAAACAAAACAAAATATTTCATAGAACCCCACAGTTCACCAAATAAACTTCTATCTTACTATTTGTTATTCTTTTATAGATATTTAATTTTCATATACATGTAATATGTATTATATGTTGAAATTTTTAAATAGATAGTATACTTGAAGACAGAATCTATATCTTTGAATCCTCAGCATGCCCTACAGTGTCAATCACATGTGGAATACTTAACACTCAATAGATATTTTTCCAAATAAATGAATCATGATTGCACACATCTGTATCACTATAATAAACCCCAGTGCAGCAACATATTTAATAAGTATTCAATAAAAGCTATTTGAGTAAAATATTATTATTATAATAATTTAAACTCAACTGGTCAATTCAAGTGAATTATTACTATAATATTTTTGAAGCTAAAATACTCAAGCTGTGGAAAATGAATAGAAGGACAAATAATCATATAGCTGTGGAAGAAATGTGGAACCAAGGACTTAAAGAAAAATTATTTTAAATGTTGAAGGAAGAAATGAGAAACTATTGTGAGACAGGAAAATGAAAAATTGCATCATGAATATAAGGGTAACCAAAGATAAGGTGAAATATTACAAGAAGAAAAGAAACAGCCAGTTGTTTTTATTTTTCTGCCTTTACACAAAAGATAAACTAGAAAGTGTTACCAAGAAACTATGTACAGAAAAAGGAAAATAATAAATGCCAGCTGGGTGATGCGCATAATGTTAGGTATCTTGGAAATATGGGGGGTAAAAGAAACATACTCTGGCAATTTGCGTTCCAAATATTAGGGCACGTAGATATAAATTTAACAGGTAAGCATACAGTTATGCCTTTCTGTACAGATTACATTCAAGAACAAATGATGGTGAGAGATTTAGGTAATTTCTGATTAGAAATGTGATTTTGATATTAGTACAATTTAACATGCCAGTAACACACAGCAACATATTAAAAAAAAAAAAAGGTCTTAGAATTAAAGCCACTATAATCTCAGAAAATGCAGTTGGTTTACATTATTTTTCTGTTTTGTAACAGTGTATTTGATAACTATCCATTCACAAGAACATTTAATTGCCAGTAAAAATCCATAGTTGTGGTTAAAATAAAATCTGCTCCCTTTCTGAGAACGCAGATGGGAAGGTTCTGACTATATCTGATGGCCTTTCCTATACGAGGTTTTCTAACTTGTGGGGAGGGTGATATTGAAATATGAAAGAATTAACTTTTGTTTGATTTTCCTAAAAAATTAACTACTTTTAAATATTTAAAGATAAGTTTTGAATCATTAAAAGTAATGATTACCATTTTTAGAATATTTTCCATCCAGTCTAAAATTTTTGGAGGAAATTGCTTCTTAACTCTAATCAGTTTTATCCTTAATCAGAACCATTTTGAAACCTTTCAAAAAAAAAAATGTGGCACACTAGCAACTTCTGTTTGAAAAATGAAATGCTGCTCACTCTTATGAACTTCTAATGCAAATAAACCCAAATGTCAAAACAATGCAGAAGATATCAGTACAACTACAAGCTGGGAAGAAGATTTACAGTTCCTCCCAGTTCCCCATTTATTTTACAGCTGCCATATGAGATTTTATTTCTGGATCAAAGCTGCATTGATAAAGAGGTTTTAATTGTCTGTCAGTGTGCCTTATGGTGAAGTTGCTTCGTTTACTTCATGTCTGAATCTCATTACAAGTTCAATTCTCCAAACTCCTTCTATCTTAAGGCAATGCTTAATTAGTGTAGCTACAGCAAAGTAGGCAAATACAGCACATTATCTTCCCCCCCCCCTTGATGAATCTAACAGGCTATTGATTTTCTATCCTCACATAGATCAGGCACCATTCAATCATATTAGCTGTCCATTAACTTGAATTCCTTGCTCTGAAGGGCTGCTGACATTGCCAAGGCCATCGAATCAACCAATCAACAGTCAGGTAGCACCTGCAAGTAGGAAGCTCTTTGAAAACCAGGCCTAAATTTTTGTTCTTTGTTATTTTTTTCTCAGTAAAGTCTCTATTCCTACAGTCATTTTTTTCTTATTTAGCATTTGAATAAGGCTTTCATTTCTGAACAACTGTACTTGGAAACAGGTGTTTGCTTCTGAAAGGTTGACTGTGTTATCTTCCGACAAGCCATAATTTTACTCAAAACTAATCCTACCCCTCTTCCACATCTGTAATATTTTGAAAATAATCTGACATTATAAACAGTTAGAACGTGTCAAAGCAAATCGATCCTTCTAATTATATATATATATATAATCTTTATTAATTTCAACTATAGTTTTAGGAGATGATTATCACATTAAAAAGCAAAGGAGGGTGGGGAATGAACATCTCACTCCCTCCACCACACACACATACATCATGAACACGCAACAGTTAAGCCAAGAGAAAAAAGTCAGTGTGATCTTTTTGAATTCCATATAAATTTAGGAAGAGTCACATTCAGGAACACCTCTATCATGAAAAAGAATAGCACCTACAAAGTCAACTTTAGAGGGTGAAAGCTGAATTTTTGCAGACAATTTCAGAAGTACTGTTATTTTTTAAAGTTATAATACATGTTACAGACTGTGATATTAGTCATCCACTGAAAATATGGTAATCATGCCTTCCACTGGAATGTCAATCTTCTCACATCTTTTTCTTGGTTCAAACCGTCCTATTCATGTGCCATTTCCTTTGTGACTATTCCTTAATCTTTCCAATAAAAATGAGTACTATTTCTTCACTGCCTCTAGTTACTTTTTTTATTAAGGCTCTTATGACATATGCTGTATTGTTGTTAAGTGCCATGGAATCAAGTCAGGCTCTTCTAAGGAGCAGTTTTTTGGGTTTGAACCACCAGCCTTTCAGTTAGTGTTTATCTTACAGCTTCACACCAAAACTCTTAGCATGACTTAGATTATGAGTATGTTTCCTCCATTACTAGTGTTAGTTGCCATCTAGTTGATTCTGACTCATGCTGACCCAAAGTGCACAGAGTATAACTGCCCTTCAGAAGCAGATCACTAAGCCTTTTTTCAGACTTGCTTCTGAGTAGATTCAAACCATCACCCTTTAGATTAGTATTCCAGAGCCTAACTGTTGGTGACACCCAGGAAATTCTATTTGAGGACAGGCAGTATGTCTCTTTCATCATTCTTTCATCTGGTAATTTAGTCAATAGGTCACTGATTCTTCTATTCACTTATCCATTTAGTCAACATTTATTACAAACCTTTAATGTGGAGCTACTGTGAAAGGTTCCAAGGAAATTTGGATAAAAGATGAACACCGTCTCTGTCTTTAAGAAGGAAGAAGCACGCAGTTGAGTAGAGGAGATAACATGAAATTATGACACGGTGTCATTAACAATTTTAAAAACAAAAACAAAGCTGTCTTTTTTTTTAAAGCCTACTAAGTACTTGGAACTAAGTTATACACTTTGTAAGCATGACTGAATTAAAAAACAAAACACCGGAAGTAAGACAGCATTGTCCCAATTTTACAGATGAGGAAATGAAAGCCAGAGATGAAGTTAATTGCTTATGTTGACATAACATCGTTGACGGAAAGTGAAAATTGACTCTATATTTAAGCCTGATTGACTCCAAAAGCATCATGTTCTTAGTTTTTCACTTGCCAAACACCGTAGCACAGCCATTTAGCACTATGATAACCATGCAATATATTCTCCAAGCCAGGATAACAAATTCAACTGAGGGAAAGAGATCGCTAACCCAATTGATGTAGACCAAATATGCATACATTGGAACTCTCAGTAAACCAGTACCAATGGACAATCTACCTAGAAGAGACATCTTACCCTTATAAAGAATTAAAAATTTGGGGTTAAGAAGTGACTTCTGAACTGAAGGTGAGAAATTTTGGGGAAAGAAATAAAAGTAGTTTTTAGATATAAAGGCCTGGTGGCTTGAGAAAAAATGGCCCACAGTGGAATGACATTTAGAATTCTGAATGGCTGGAAGCTAGGAAGTGCAATGAGAGACTTTTAGTGAAGAGTCAAGGATGAATCAGGGTAGCCAAGGCCATACTTTGGTGTTGCACATTGAGAAAATTTAACTTGGCTGAAAAATCTTTATGGGGATCATAAACACTGAAGAATTTTAAAGCAAGAAAGATATGATCATGCATTTTTTTTAAAAAATTACTCTGACGGTGAAGTAGAACACAATTCTCCAAAATGCAAAACCTACTGCCATAGAGCCGATTCCAACTCATAGGGCAAAATAGACCTGGTGAGTTTGAACCATTGACAGTGTGGTTCAAACCTATTAGATTGTGCTAAATAACAAAAACAATGGTACCTATATTGCAAGTTAAGGAGCTCTAGTAGCATAACGGTTATGAATCAGGCTGCTAACCTCAAGGTCAACAGTTTGAAACTATCAGCTGGTCTGCGGGAGAAAGATAAGGCTTTCTGCTTTCGTAAAGATTTACAGCCTCGGAAACCCTGTACAGGGTCACTATGAATCGGAACTGACTCCATGGCACATAGCCACCACCACCACCATATTGCAAGTTAAAGCAATCACTGATACCAATTGTCTTCACATTAATCCCTACTCATTTTGACTCCATGGGTTTTAGAGTAGAAATCTGCTCCACAGAATTTTTTGGAAGTGGATTGCTGGGTCTTTCTTCTGAGAAACCTCTAGGTGGATTTGAAATTCCAACCTTTTGGTTAGACGTTGAATGCTAATCATTTGTACCACTCAGGGACTCCAGTAATTGATACCTATTCTAAACATGTCTTGACCACTGTCTGTAACTGTTGACACAAATATGGAACTGTATTCTTTCCTTTAATTCTCAGAACCCCATAAAAAGACTTCAGTAAGAACTAATAAAGTTACCATCCATTTAAATGAAATCTGTGACAGAGATCCTCTACACATATTTTCAGTAGAAGCCATGGAATCTTTTAAAGTCCTGCACTGGGGGCTAATGTGTCAGGCTGCAAAGTGGTTTGAACTACAAGGTTGGTGATTCAAGTTCACCAGCTGGTCTTTGGAAACCGTATACAGGGTCGCTATGGGTCAGAATCGACTTGAAGGCACTTAACAACAACACCAAACCAAATAAAATTGACCACCACCTCCTTCACATTGAAAACCTTAAAACCTGGATATTGAAAAAGATAACTATTAATTATTAGGATATGTAGCATAATATCATGGCCTGGAATTTACAAAGGGAAAAATTGTATGTAATTTAAAAGAAAAAAATTTTTAGATATATATTTTAATTTTTTCAAAATGTTTATCCATGAATGATCATATTTGAATTTTACTACATATAGTGAGATTTGGACCAGGTGTTTATAAAATTCAATGTAAAGAAAAAGAAAATTGGTTTTATGGTAGGGTTGGGATTAAAGTGCCGTTTTATAACTCCTACCATTTTCCCTTGGACATATGCTTTTTGGTTAATAGATTTGTTTTTAAGGCCTGTTGTTGGTTTTAATGAAAATGTCCAGTTTTAATAAAGTAATTCATCTTTAATATGATTAACTGCAAGAATTTCACAGCAGGAAGTCTGACTTAGTTGATAGTTTCATTTTGTGGTATGTTCTTTCATTTAATGGGATACCATTTAAGATAACAAAGTTTAAACTCACAGAAAGCACATTACTGCGCTCCTATGTCATGAATTTTGTAATTGCTTATGTATTTTTCATACATTATTCATCATTTGGTTATACCCCTCATTTGATTCACATTCCATAGACACTCAAAGCGTGATTTGTAGAGTCTCAGATTTTGTAGGAATTGGCTACAAATGCAGACAGGCCTCATATATGAAAGAGTTCATCAGAATCAGAATTTGAGTAAGATCCCCAGGTGAAGTGTTGTGTTTAATATTACTTCAAGTCAATGCAGATTCATAATGACTCCTGTGACAAACTAGAACTGGCCCACAAGGTTTTCTTCTCCATAATCTTTACAGAAAGGCACTCTGGCACCGGGTTGCAAGGTAAGCAGTTCAAACCCATGAGTAATGTCCATGAATAAAATGAGGCTTTCTGTATCCTATATAGTGTTGTAATGAGTCTCATTTGACTGGATGGTAGAGGCTGTGTTAGGGGAAATCTTTACAGAATCACATCATCATATCTTTCTCTGTGGAGTGGGTTTACCTACCAACATTTAGATTAGCAGTCTAGTGTTTAACTATTGTGCCACCAGGGCTCCTTCCAGGTTATTTAGAGGCACCTTAATATTTGAGAAGTTCTGTTCTATTATTCAAATTTGTGAGTCATTCCTAAAAAAAAACAAAAAAACTGTTGCCCTCCAATTAGTTACAATTAATGGCAGATCCACGTGTGTCAGAAAAGAATGGAGCGCCATAGAATTTTAACTAAGACTTTCTGGCCACCACTCATCTGTCAGTTTTTGTACCATGGTGGCTTATGTGTTGCTGTGGTGCTGGAAGGTATTATAAATACCAGCAGGGTAACCCATGGTTCACAGATTTCAGCTGAGCTTTGAGACTAAGAAAAACAAGGATCACTACTTCTGAATGATTTTTTTGTTGTTAGGTGCCATCAAGTTGATACCAACTCATAGCGAACTTAATGCACTACAGGACAGAACACTGCTCAGTCTTGTGCCAGCTTCAAAATCCTTGCTATGCTTGAGCCCATTGTTGCTGCCACTGTTTCAACCCATCTCACTGAGGGGTCTTCCTCTTTTTTTCTGACCTTCCACTTTACCAAGCATGATGTTCTTTTCCAGGGAGCGATACCTCCTGATAATATGTCTGAAGTATGAAAAATGTAGTCTCACCATCCTGGCTTCTAAAACTATACTTCTTCAAATGAAGATTTGTATGTTTTTTTTGGCAGTCAATGGTACTGTCAATATTCTCCTCAACATCATAACTACAATGCATCAATTCTTCTATGGTCTTCTTTATTTGTTGTCCAACTTCCACATGTATATGAAGTGACTGAATGTAAAGTGGCTTGGGTCAGGCGCACATTAGTTTTCAAATTGACATCTTTGCTATTGCACATTTTACAGAGGTCTTGTAGAACAGATTTTCATAATGTAATGTTGTTTTAGGTGCCATCAAGTTGTTACTGACTCATAGTGACCCTATGCACAACAGAATGAAACACTGCCTGGTCCTAGGCTAACCTCACAATTGTTGCCACACTTAAGCCCATTGATGCTGCCATCTTGCCAATTCAACTCACTGAGGATCTTCCTCTTTTTCTCTAACCCTTACCAAGCATGATATTCCTCTCCAGCGACTGGTCCCTCCTGACAATATGTCTGAAATATGGGAGACAAAGTCTAGCCATCCTGGCCTCCAAGGAGCACTATGGCTGTACTTTTTCCAACACAGATCTATTTGTTCTTTTGGTAGCCCATGCTACTTTCAATATTCTCCTCTAACACCATAACTCAAATGCATCAATTCTTCTATGATCTTCCTTATTCACTGTCCAACTTTTGCATGCATATGAGGCTATTGAAAATACCATAATCTAACACACCCTTTGATTTCTTGATTCTGCTTCCATGAGTGTTAATGGCTGGCAAACTGAGCAAAATGAAGTCTTTGACAAGTTCATTTTTTTTTCTCCATTTATCATGATGTTATTTATTGGTTGAGTGGTGAGGATTTTTGTTATCTTTATACTGAGGTACAACCCATACTGAAGACTCTGCTCTTTGATCTTCATCAGTAAGAATTTTAAATCCTCTTCACTTTCAGCAAGAAAGATTGTATCATCTGAATATCGTAGTTTGCTAATGAGTCTTCCACCAATCCTGATGACACGTTTTTCTTCATAGACTCCAGCTTCTCCAATTATTTGCTTAGCATACAGATTGAAAGACTACAACCCTGCCCCCATCTTTCCTAATTTTAAACCATTCAGTGTTCCTTTATTCTGTTTGAACAACTGCTTCTTGGTCTATGTATAGATTTCTCATAAGCACAACTAAGTATTCTGGAATACTCATTTTTCACAATGTTGTCCATAGCTTGTCATGATCCACACAATTGAAAGCCTCATTTAGTCATTAAGGCACAGTTAAATATCTTTCTGGTATTCTCTACTTTTAGCCAAGATCCATCTGACGTAAACAATTATATTCCTCCTTCCATGTCTTCATCTGCATCTGTCTTGAATCTCTGGAAGTTCATTGTCAATGTATTGTTAAAGATAATTTTGGTATTCATCATGTTTCAATACTCAATATTCTGGTACTGACAGTGTTTTACTGCTATTCAGAAGGTTTTCAGTGACTAATTATTCAGCAGTAGTCCACCTCTCCTTTCTAGCCTATCTTAATCTGGAAGCTTATCTGAAACCTATCCACCATAGGTGACCCTGCGGGTATTTAAAATACCTTTGGCATAGCATCCAGAATCACAGCAAGATGCAAGTCACCAGAGTAATGGTAAATTAACAGACAATGGTTGTCTGAATGTTTAGCAAATGTTTAGCAACTGAACATCTAATGGAATACACTAGAACTAATCAATGTCTCCAGAACATGGAATATTGTAACATGATGAAGAACACAAGAATATTGTCAGATATAGTGCTGGAAGATGAGGTCCTTAGATTGGAGGCATTCAAAATGCTATGGGGGAAAACCTGCTACCTCAAAGTACAGTTAACTATGATGAGGTGAATGGAGTAAAGCTTCCATTCACAGTGGGTCACAACTCAAAAAGAAGAGAAACAGCTGTATATATTCACTAATAATTGGAAGTAGGAATCTAGGAAAATTGGAAGTTGTCAAAAATGGTATGAAATGCTTGAAGGTTGATATTCTAGGCATTGGTGAGCTGAAATGGACAACTAGAGGCCATTTTGAATCTAACAGTCATATGGTTTACTGTGGAAAGAATGACAAATTGAATAGGTATGGCACTGCGTTCATCACCAAAAAGAACATTTCAACAACTATCTTGCAGTATAATGCTGTCTATATAATGTGATAGGATAATGTTCATACACCTACAAGGAAGACTAGTTAATATCACTATTATTCAAATTTATGCACCAACCACTAAAGGAAGTATAATGAAATTGAAGAATTCTACCAATTTCTTCTGTCTGAAATGAATCAAACATGCAATCAAGATCAATTAATAACTACTGGTGATTAGAAGGCAAAGACATGAAACAAAGAGCAAGGGCCAGCAGTTGGAAAACATGGTCTGGGTGATAGAAACAGTGCTGGAGATGGCAAGAAACGATTTTGCAAGACCAATGACTTATTCATTGCAAATACCTTTTTAAAAAACACAAAAGAAGACCATATGCATGAATTTCACCAGATGGAATACACATAAATCAAATTGGCAACATATGTGGAAAGAGATCATGGAAAAGCTCCACATCATCAGCCCAAAAAAAGGGGGTGGGGGGGGGCACTAGGGGAAGACTGGGAAATAGACGATCAAGTTCTCCTATGCAAGTTCAGGCTGAAGCTGAAGAATATAAAAACAAATCCACAAGCCCCAAAATTTGACCTTGAATATATTCCACCTGAATGTAGCAATCATCTGAAAAACAGATTTTATGCATTAGACACTAATAACTTATGGCCAGAAGAATTGTGTGATGACATCAGTACCAGCATACAGGAAGAAAGTGAAAGGTCACTAAGAAAACAAGAAAGAAGGAAAAGACAAAAATGGATGTCAGAAGAGACTCTGAAACTTACTCCCAAGCATAGATATGATAAAGCAAGTGGAAAATATGATGAGGTAAAACAGATAACAGAATATTTCAAAGGTTAGCTCAAAAAGACAGAGTCAAGTATTATAATGAAATGTGCAAAGACCTTGAGTTAGAAAACCAAAAGGGAAGAATACACTCAGCATTTCTGATACTGAAGGAAGTAAAGAAAAAATTCAAGCCTCAGCTTACAATGTTGAAGAATTCTATTGGCAAAATATTAAATGATGCAGAAAGCATCAAAAGAAGATGGAAGGAATACAAAGAACTGCTGTGCCAAAAAGAAATGGTCAAGGTTTAGCCATTTCAAGAGGTAGCATATGGTCACAAACCAGTGGTAGTGAAGGAAGAAATCCAAAGCACAGTGAAAGACATTAGCAAACAAGAATGCTCTGGGAATTGATCAAATACAAACTGAAGTCTTTGAATAAACTGATGCTACACTGGAGGCACACATTTATCTATGTCAAGATATTTGGAAGATAACTACGTGCGCAACTGATTGGAAGAGATCTATATTTGTGCCCATTCCAACAGAATGCAATCATTGGACAAAATCATTAATATCACATGTGAGTAAGTTATGCTAAAGATAATTTTAAAAAACAGATGAAAAAAGTATATTGACAGGGAACTGCTAGAGGTTCCAGCCAGATTCAGAAGAGGGATATCATTGTTGACATCAAATGGATCTGGGATGGAAGTAGAGAATACCAGAAAGATTTCTATCTGTGTTTTATTGACTATGCAAATGTTTTGCGTTATGTGGATCATGACAAGCTATGGAAAACATTGCAGAGATGAGTATTACAGAACACTTAATTGTACTCATGAAGAATCTGTACAAGGGGACACTGATTTAAAGTCAAGAAACCTGTGTGTCAGGTTGTATTCTTTCTTCATCCTTATCCAATCCTTATTCTGAGCAAATAATTTGAGAAGCTGAATTATGTGAAGAAGAACATGGCATCAGAATTGGAGGAAGACTCATTAACAAGCAGCAATATGCAGATGATACAACCTTGCTTGCTGAAAGTGAAGAGGATTTAAAATACTTACTGATGAAGATCAAAGAGCACAGTCTTCAGTATGGGTCGTACCTCAATGTACAAATAACAAAAATCCTCACCACTCAACCAATAAATAGCATCATGATAAATGGAGAAAATATTGAAGCTGTCAAAGACTTCATTATTTTGGATCAACTATCAACACTCATGGAAGCAACAGTCAAGAAATCAAACGGTATATTGCATTAGGCAAATCTGCAGCACAGGACATGACAGTGTTCAAAAGCAAAGATGTCAGTTTGAGAACTAATGTATGCCTGATCCAACCAATGGCCTCATATGCATGGAAAGTTGGACAATGAATAAGGAAGATTAGAAGAATTTATGCATTTGAGTTATGTTGTTGGAAAAGAATTTTTAAAGTACCATGGACAACCTGAAGGACAAGCACATCTGTACTGAAAGAAGTGCAGTCAGAATGAACCTTAGAGGCCATGATGATGAGACTCTCATACTTCAGACTTATTATCACGAGGGCCCAGTTCCTGAAGAAGGACATCATGCTTGCAAAGTAGAAGGTCAGCAAAAAAAGGAAGACCCCCAAGAAGATGGATTGGCACAGTGGCAGCCACAATGTGCTACAGCTTAACAACAATTATAAGGATGGAGCAGGACTTGGAATGTTTTGTTCTGTAGTGTGTATGGTCGCTGTGATTTGGAACTGACTTGAAGACACCTAATAGTAACAACAACAACAACAATACCTTCTGGAATTATATCACAAGGTGTTTCTTCAGAGGCTCCTCTGGATGAATTTGAACTGCTAACTTTTCAGTTAGTGGCTGAACACTTAATCATTTGCACTGCTCAGCGACTTCTGATTTCTGCATTCTCGAATAGGATTGCAGAACTCTGAGACTATTAGACACCCAATGTTTGTTTTCTTAGTCTTTCACATTTGAAAAATCATTTCAAGTAGCAGCTAGTGTGGATTCGGTAAAAATAAACTCTACTGCACCTTTTATTACCATTAGCAAGTACCTTGCTAGTTAGCTATAGAAGCAAATGGACTTGCCTGTGAATTGTATTAATGCATAAAAATGTTTATTCCATAAAGAAAATTTTAGTCTTACTCATAATTACCTTCATTTGTTTTCATTTTATTGTAAGAACAAATTTTATAATTTTGCAAAAACTGAACTACAACATGTGAAAGATAGGCAATCAAATATAATAAATACACAGTCACAAATGAAGGAAAAAAATGTTCTGAAGGCTAATGAAACTCTCAGTGGAAACAGCCCCGATCCTGAGTAATCTCATTAAGAGCTTTACTGCAAGCAGCAACAAATTAGCAACATTATGAAGGCGATTTGTATTTAAATTTTCTTTTTCTTTTTCCTGTGAATGTGTTTGCTTTGGTCCAACATTTGTGGTGTAATGCTTTGATTTTATCAAATGTATGTTGATACCACCTCAGTGAAATGCTGCAGAGCAAGTACTTGGAGGACTGGCTGATAAAACAGCTAATCCAGACACATGCTTAGAGCTACATTAGTTAAACAGTGGGCAGTTATGCTGGTAACTACATACCACTTGCCCACTGACAATGAATCACCGCCTTATTAGACTGAAGTAGTGTGGGGTGCTAATGAGCGGGTATCCTTGTTGCTACACAGAGGCAGTGCCACACCTGTGAACCACTTACATCAGGACTTGATATCTCTCAGAAGCTCCAGGAGCTATTTTAGTGACTCTTTATAACTGCTTTCTTTGTAAACTGAGAGCAGAGAGTTTTTCCATTATATATGTTTTTATTCACAGCTGGATACACTGACTCCAAAACACTACTTAATTGTGCCCTGTATTCATATCGATTGAAATAATTTTGGAGTTAATGATTGACTATTCAAGGAGTTGAATGAGTGACTGGTAGAATTATCTGTTTTTAACACAGACTTGATAGAAATGACTCATGTACTTTATATTAATACATTTTAAAAACCACAATCCTTTGCAGATCTAAACCCAAGAAACTTTAAAGGCTCCCCATGGACTATGAATATTCCCTTTGAGAATCTACACTGATCAAATAAATTCAACAACTGCCAATAATTCAGTTTGCTGCGTGGTATATAGACAGCCCCTACTTTCCCACACCCATTCACCAATTTTTGCTCTGAGCAATAAATATGAATGACTTCTAAAAAGTGATTCTGTGCTCTAAACAGAGCTATGCATGAAATTTGAATAGTTACAAAAATGACATGATTAAGCCTTTGAAATTCCTTGTCATGAACGGAAATTTCCCATCTGCTTATTAAAAAAACATTCAGAAAATTGGATAATTATAATCATTTATATGTAGCTAGCATCTTTTTACAATGCACTCACAGGCCCATTGTCTCATTAACCCTCAAATCATTCTCAGAAAGGACAAACGAAGAAGCCCTTGGATTTTCAGTGGTGGTGAAAGGCGCAAGTCATTGGCTTGTTTTGTTGTTTTGTTTTAATCATACACACATACATTTACATATATGTATGTATGCACTTGTGTATTCTGATTCCTGATGATAATTCCTGAAAGCTGTTACCTCACATTCTAAAGGCACTATGAAAGTCCCATGTTGGTGTACCAAAATAAAAAACCAAACCCATTGGTGTCAAGCTGAGTTTGACTCATAGTGGCCCTACAGGACACAATAGAAGTGCCACATAGGGTTTCCAAGGCTGTCATCTTTATGGTAGGAGCACTAGTGGTGCTGTAGGAAAATTCACTGGACTGCTAATCGCAGGTCCAGAATTCAAAACCACCAACAACTTCAAGGGAGAGAGATAAGGCTTTCTGCTCCTGTGATACAGCCTCAAAAATGCTATACAGGGTTGCTAAGAGTCAGAACTGATTTGACGGCACCCAACAACAACAATCTTTATGGAGGGGAGCAAGTGATGGGTTTGCACTGCTGACCTATCTGTTGGTAGCCAATTGTGTAATCATTGGAACACTAGGAATTATTTGAAAGTCCCATAGAGTTCCATTACCATGGTTTATACAAATGATATTGTTAATTGACAAAAACAGTATTGACAGTGTTCACTAAAATATATATATTTCAATAAAGTATTTTTTATTAGCATTCCTTATAAAAATCTAAATATAGTAAAAAGATACCAGGTGGTTTTCCACTACTGTTAAGTTTTGCTATTGAAAAATAAATCACTAAATTTTACCAGAAATTTAATCTCAGTTAAATAATTACCTCTAATTACATACATGATAAGTATTTACTTGGGGATTTCTGTCTTTAAAACAGCCATTTTCAGGCTAACCTACCCACTGCTTTTGTATTCAAAGTAGGAGAGGTAGAGCTATAATCTCTTACTACTGCCTCTCATTGGCACCTAGCACTCTTGTTAGGAAGACTCCTACTGCTTGACTATTACAGGTCACTATTAATGCACATGCTCTTTACAAGAATGAAAGAGACCTATGTTTTAAGCTGTTACTATTAACACTTAGCTAATCATTGTGTTTTCACTTATCCAGCTGTGAAAAAAAATTAAGTACACAATGAAAATATATCTGTCCTGTAAACTCTCATCTAGTAATTCAGATTGGATAAATAAATCTGGACAAATAAGTCTGATGGTAGGAGGCATCCATGATAGAAAATCAGCTCTCTTACAGGCGGTTCTCAGGGACAGAATAAGGGAACAACATCATCTCTTTTTCTTTTTCTCTGAACAACACTCATAGTTAAAGGTATTATCTAATTAAAACCATGTGTATAAATGATTGGCGTAATCTTGTTTTAAATGGAATTTCTTTACCGGCTTGTTAATTTGCATATATACAGCCTTCAGTGTGGATTGCACTTCAATGTAAAGAAAACAAAAATCCTCACAACTGGACCAATATAACATCATGATAAATGGAGGAAAGATACACTATCAATACTCCTGGAGGCAGCAGTTAAGAAATCAGGGAATGCATTTGCATTAGTCAAATTTATTGCAAAAGATCTCTTTAAAATATTCCAGAGCAAAGATACCAGTTTGAGGACTGAGGTGCACCTGACTCAAGTCATGGTATTTTTGGCTTATATGTATGTGAAAGCTGGACAACGAATAAGGAAAATCTGAAGCATGGTGTTTGAGAAGAATATTGAAACTATGGACTAAAGAACAAATCTGTCTTGGACAAAATACAGCCAGAACGCTCCTTAGAAGCCAGGATGGAGAGACTTTGTCTCTCATACTTTGGACTTATTATCAAAAGGGTACACTTCCTGAAGAAGGACATCATGCTAGGTAAAGTAGAGGTTAAATGAAAAAAAAAACAAAACAAAAAAAGGAGATCCCCAAAGGAAATGGATTGGCCCATTGGCAGCAACAATAAATAGGCTCAAACATAACAAAAATTGCGAGATCAGCACAGGACCAGGGAATGTTTTGTTCTGTTGTGCATCCGGTCACTATGAATGGGAACTGATTCAATGGCACCTAAGAACAGCAACATATACAGTATGTTGTTGGTGTTAAGTGCTGTCTAGTCATTTCAGACTCATAATGAACATGTATAGGATATCTGAAGAGCAACTGGTGGATTTTAACTGCTGACCTTGTGGTTCACAGTCCAGTGCTGATCCTATATCACCAAATCAGGAGTATAGTATAGATATTAGCTATGTTTACAGGTTCATAAAATTAATGTTTTTATACTGATGTATAGAAGCACTATTAGCTTAGTGGATTATGGGCTTGCCTGCTAACCACAAGGTCAATAGTTCAAATCTACCAGCTGCTCCTCGGGATCATAAGGTTTCTGCTCCCATAAACATTTACAACCTTGGACACCTTATACAAGGTCGCTATGAGCTGGAACCAACTCCACAGCACATAACCACCAACAACCATACTGATGTTCATTAGTCTCATATGCATGTGAAAGTTGGACAATGAATAAAGAAGACCTTAGAAGAATTGATACTTTTGAGTTATGGTGTTGGAGGAGGATGTTCAAAGTACCATGGATTGCCAGAAGGACAAATGAATCTGTGTTGGATGACATACAATCAGAATGTTCCTTAGAAGTCATGATGGCAAGACTTCATTTCTCATACTTCAAACATGTTACCACGAGGGACCAGTCCCTGGAGAAGGACATCATGCATGGTAAAGCGGAGGGTCAATGAACAAGAGGAAGACCCCCAACAAGATGGATTTCTACAGTGGCAGCAGCAATGGGCTCAAATGTAACAACAGCTGTGACTATAACACAGGACCAGGAAATGTTTCATTGTGTTGTACATAAGGTCTCAATGAGTCACAGCTGACTTGATGGCACCGAACAACAGCATACTGATGTAAAATTGAGTGGCTACACTGGGCCATAAGTTATGCTAGATGCTAAGGATATTGTGACAACATATAGTCTATACCTTCAAGGAATCTGTAATCTACTGGTGATTCGGACAAACACTTACACAGCAATGAAATCATATAAGAAGCATTCTCATGAGGGAAGCATTAAGACATATAGTACTAGAGCACTGAGGCAGAGGACCCAGCCTGGGGGAATTAGAGAATTAATAATTAACTCAGAGAAATCTCTGAAAAAGGGAGACAGGGGAAGTGCACCTGTATTAATGTGGCTGGAGGATATTTCAATAATTAACTATAACTTTCCTGTCATTTCTCACTGAAGAAGAACAAAGGACATGAACCCAAAAGTTCCTAAATCTCTCCTAGTTCCTTAATCTTCTAAATCAGTTCTAATTATTACTTGGAGTCCTGGTGTAGTGCTGTAGGATAAGCAATGTACTGGCTAAACATGAGGACAGTGGTTCAAACCCACCAGTCATTCCTTGGACACCCTATACAGGGTAGCAATGAGTTGGAGCAGACTGGAAGGCACTTAGCAACAACAACAATTGTTACATATTCCTCACCCACAGAGAAGAAGCAATGAGCCAGAACTCACAGTATCTGATTGATGACAAAATTGTGTGGTGAGGTTCAGAGAGGAGTTAATCAACCTAATGATGCTACAACCAGGAGATCCTAGTCAGTTTAGAAATACAGTTGTGTATTGCACCAGCAGCATAGATAGCAAATGTTGTTGGTCAATTGGGCAAGAAGTTTCTTTATTTCGGATTACTTCAAATTTGTTTCCCCAAATAAATGATTTCTATGTATTATAAACTCATCGCAAAGAAGCAAAATGAATCATCACTTTTCATGTCCTCCTTTCATATCTATTTCAAAACTCACATTAATAATGTTTTATGAGGATAATAACAATTAGCTTCTGGTATATTCTTATTCTTGCATTTCCTTCTCACTCATCACATCCACAGAAATAAAGTATCCCTCATTACTAGGAATTGGAAAGAGCTTAATGCTAGCAGTGACTTAGAAAAGAAAAGAGGCCCACATTTTAAACAAGCCTTCGTTAGGATTTTAGATTCTCCCTGCATTTGTAATGAATCCCAACTAGGACATATTTCCCTCTTGCCTATATCAGTGTGAATGTACCAAACTTTGTCCTAACCTCTGGGGTATCCTTTGTGACACTATTGCAAGCAATAAGTATCCAGGTTCCAGGAAATGGAATTGTAATGCCACATACAGAGAAATAATTTGATCTCTAGTGCTCATACAATACTAGGAATATTTACAATAGGAATAAAGTCACTGTGCATCTCATTTTCCTCTAAGATGCCCTTCTAAATTCAAGAAGTCTTGAGAAAACATTTATGTACTTTTGATTTGCTGTTGCCAAAAATAAGGTAAGAGACAACTTTGTACAGGAAAGTGATGTTCTATCCAATGATCTTTCCAGGATTATGTTATTTAAATCATTACATACATTATTAAAGCAAGCCTTGTTCTGTGTAAGAAGTTTCGGGGGTCAATATGGTAGATGTGGCGTAAGGCCAAGTGGATATGATTCTTAGTTCTTCCTCATAGTTGTTTTAATCATGGTCATTCCATCTTTACCTATTTCATGTATTGGCTGTCCATTTAAAAGTCAGGTCAAAAAGCATTCTGCTAAAATCCCACTTTTGATATCTATAAAATGTTATACTATAATAAATTAATTTTGGCATAAGAAAGTAACTCTCCTATCATGTATGGTTTAGCAAATATCATTTAATTGGCTGGTGACTCACCAGAAGGAAAATCTATAAGATGTGTGAAGACTATCCTTAATGTGATTGTAAACTACAACTGTTTCTTGGGGATCATGGTGGTTTGACTGTAAACTACAACATCAGCAGTTTGAGCCCTACAGCTGCTCTGCAGGAGACAAATGAGGCTTTCCTTTCCCACAAAGACATACAGCTTCTGAAACTATGAGTCAGATCCAACTTGACGGCACTTAACAACAATCTGCTTATTATTAAAATGATTTTTTCTTCTTGAGCTTAATTCATCTCCATAGCTACATGATTTCCCCCCCACACACACACACAAAGTTGCTTTATAACTTTTATTTTTTGAAATTTCTTCAAGCAGGTTCAGGTTTATTTGCCTATTTTTTGAAACCTGACAAGCAACCTTTAACACATCATTCTATTTCTGTCATAGTGACTATGAAGAAATAATATGGCAATGGTCAAGAGTCAGGAAAGGATTTTTCTGGTCAGGAGTCCCTTCCTTTTCTTCCACAAATTTCTAAAGAATCAGAGCATTTGATATGATAATATCACTGATGTGAATTACTAATGTAGCACTGTAGGATAAGCACTGGACTACTTACTGAAAGGTCGGTGGTTCAAACCCACCAGACGTTCCTCAAAAACCCTGTACAGGATTGCTATGGGTTGGAACACATGGATCAATGGAACAAAACAACAACAGCATGTCTGATGAACTCACTTGCCACTTCCTGGGAGGAAAAGAATGGCTAGGTGATACCAGTAAATGCTCTCTTTGTCTCTAATCTTTCTGTCTCTCCTTTATTACGACTGCTACTTGCATATTAGCTCCATAGGATAAGCATTAGACTACAAACCACAAGGATAGCGATTCAAGACCACCTGTCATTCCATGGGGAGAAAGATGAGGCTTTCTGTTAACAGCAACAATTTTCTTAAAGGAGTAACCTCTGCTGTTCAAACTCCAAAAGTGTTGAGATGAAAAAGTTATAGTCTCTGAGGTTGGCTCACCACATTTCCTTTTTCTTGCTGAAAACATGGTCTCAACTCTTTATGTGTGTGGGGAAGGGGAAGTGGGGCAAGGAATGCTAAACCAAAAAGCAATTTATTTTTCTTAGAAATACAGAAGGAGAATATTTATCAAAGTTTAATAGGGTATAACAAGGGAGTCCTAAAGGATAAATAATGGATACTATTATTTATACCCTCAGGGTACCATACTAAAAAGCTGTAGGTTTTGTAATAATAATGTTTGAATGATTGCCAAATTAGAGCTAAGCTATGAGACAAGGGATGAAGATATTTTGAAAAGTGAGTTTACAGATAAATGTCATCATTACTACATATTACAACTTGGCCTGCAAGATTTATAAAAACTACTGATTCTAGGATAGCTTAATAAATGCTTAGCAGAAATTTACCATGTAAGTGTCACCTTGTTAGGAAGTATTATAACTAAAGAAAAGCTCTTTCCTTAAGATTCTTATATTTGACTAGGGGATGTAAGCCAGCAGATAAATGTGCAGAAACTCTAGAGCTATGTTGTCCAGTCAGAAATGAATGCCGATCTTCAATAAGAGATAAATAAATATGAAACAAGTGTGAATCAAAGATACCCTGAGGAGAAAAATTGCTTGGATATACAGAGTGAAAATTAGTAGCTTAAATATAATCTCCAAGTTTACTCTCAGACTAGAAAGATGGTGCTATTAAAGGAGGTAGACCGTGCATAAGGATAAGTAGCTGAAAACAGAATAGAGGGAAAAGAGAAATAATAATGAATTACTTAAGGCTTACTAACTTTAAAAGCTTAGCAGCAGATCCACAGGGGGATGTTCTGTCTGCAATTAAGACCACCCAATCCAATCTTCTGAGATACTATCTGAGATGAAAAGAAAATTATAAAATAGGTAGATATGTTTTAGTTTGGGTAGTTGGGGAAATCTTCTCTGAAAAGGTGGTATTTGATTGAGAGGCAAAAGATGAGAAGATTCTTTATCATGTGTGAGATCCTGAGGCCCATAAGTACTTGTTTATTTGAGAAATTCAGAAATAGTGAGGGCGATGTGACTGTGATGGATATATTAAATTTAAATAGCAGAGACAGTTAAATGAAGATATCTCTATCTAGAGTACCTAAGAGGAACAAAAGATTAAAATGATCAACTGAGAACTGAAGGTTGGAGTTTTGAGACTTATACAGAGGTCTCTTGAAAGAAAGGCCTAGATACAATCCTATTTCTGACAAACAGCCATGGAAGACCCTATGAAGCACAGTTCTCTGATACACAGGGGATCACTGTGAGTCTGAATCAGCTCTAAGGTAACTGAAACTGGCTATCTATAACAGTATCTTTATCTCTACCTAGGTATATAGAGAAGAAACTTAAGCTTAGAGAGAAGAAAATTGTTTAGAACATAATACTAGTAGATGGATTTAGTTCAGATAATCCTAAAATCCTACATTTATTCCATGAAACAGTTTCACATCAATAAAAGATTGTCATAAAAAATATTTACATCTGAAAATACCAATACTACCCAAAGCAATCTAGAGATATAATGCATTCCCAAAGTGGGTTCCAACATCATTTTCTTTAAAGAGATGGAAAAATGATTATGAACTTAATTTGGAGAAGAAAGAGACCTCAGAGAAGCAAACCACAGCTTAAGAAGACAAACAAATTTGTAGGCTTTTCACTTCCTGATCCCAAAAAGTACTACACAGCCACAGTGGACAAATCAGGTTATTAATGGTACAATGAAAGATACATAAATCAATGGAACAGAATTGAGAACCCAGAAGTAAATCCATCCACATACAGTCAATTGATCTTTGATAAAATGCCAAAACACATTAAATAAGGAAAAGATAGCTTCTTCAGTAAATGATGATGGCAAAACTGGAAGTCGATTAACAGAAAAATGAAACAAAGCCCGTATCTCACACCATATACAAAAACAAACTCAACATGGATTAAAGACTTAAATGTAAAACCTTGAACTATAAAGATCATCAATGAAAAACTAGTGACAAACTTAAGAGCTCTAATACATGGTATACATACACTATCAAACATGACAAAAAATTCACAAGCAGTAGAAGACAAAATAGATGATTGGGACTTCCTAAAAATTATTTCTTTATGTTCATCAAAAGATTTTGCCAAATGAGTGAAAAGGGAGCCCATAGACTGGGAAAAAAATGTTTGCAGTGCCCGAGAATTTATAGAAAACTACAATACCTCTACAAGAATAAAACAAACATCCCAATTTAAAAATGGGCACAAGACATGAACAGATACTTCACCAAGAAAGACTTCCAGGCAGCCAAAAAAATATATGAAGAAATGTTCACGATCATTAGCCATTTGTTTTTGTTGTTCAGAGCCGTCAAGTCGGTTCTAACTCATAGTGACCCTATACAGGGCTTCTGAGAAACTGTTGTTGAGTTTGAACTGCCAACCTGTGATTCACAGTCCTGATCCTACAGTGCCTCACCAGGAGTCCATTAGCTATTGTTGTTGTTAAATGCCCTAGAACTAGTTAGAAAGATGAAATTCATAACAATAATGAGATATCATCCCACACCAGCATTAAGAAAGAAGTAAAAAAAGGCAACAACAACAAAAAAGCAACAAATGTTAGCAATGGTGTGGAGAGACTGTGACCCTCACACATTGCTGATGAGACTGTAAAATGGCTTAACTACTCTGAAGAACGGAATAGTGATTCCTCAGAAAATTGGAACTAGAAATACCTTATGCCCTAGCAATTCCTCTACTTGATATATATCCACAGTCAGAGCCAGAACACGAATAGATATATGCACACCCATGTTCATCACAGCACACTTTTCACAATAGCAAAAAGATGGAGACAGACTAAGTGCCCAACAATGGAAGAATGGATAAGCAAACTTTGATACATACACACAATATAATACTATGCAACACTGAAGAATAATGATAAATCTATGAAACACCTCATAACTTGGATGAACCTGGAGGAACATTATGCTGAGTGAAATTATTTAATCACAAAAGGACAAAGATTGTATGAGACCATTACTGTAAAAGTTTAAGAAAAGGTTTCCAGACTAAAAGAAACTTTCTTTGATGGCTAGAGGGTAGACACATGTTAGCTCGGGTGACAGGGAGGGCAATATACAAGAAGAAGGAGGTTGACAGAAAAATAATAAAGATATGTGAAGATACAGAGAAGTATACATGGGCTAAAGGGGATAGATTTAAATAGTGATATGTACACAACCTTGGAACAACAGTGTTCTGTGCTTAGATACATAGATTAGCACATAGGTTGAATGGGTGAGAAAATATTGAGATGTGTATATTCATATATCCCACAACTATATAAAAGTTTGAAAGAGAAAACAAAAACATTCTTTGATGGTTTCCAGGGGTTGGAGGCAAGGGAGAGTAGTTCACTGGCTAGAGGGTTGTTGTTGTTGTTAAGGGCCATAGAGTTGGTTCTGACCCATAGACACATATTAACTCCAGTGACATGGAGGACAATATACAAAAAGAGGAAGGTTGGCAGAGGAATGATGAGGACAATTGAAGACACAGGGAGGTATGCAAGGGCTAAAGGAAATAGAGGGAAACAGTGATATATATATATATACATATATAGCCTTGAAACAACAATGTTCTGTGGGTAGATATATAGGCAAAAACAAATACTGAATGGGTATGGGAGCAAGAGTGGAGTATATATATATACCACAGATATACAAGAGTTTGAAAAAGGATATTGGTACATGAGTATTTAGCTTTCCTGCAAAAACAACTGGGGATGTGGTGGAGCATAAAGCAGGCAAAATGATTAAATTAAAAAATATATATATTGTTAAACATTTTAGGGCAATGAGTATCTGAGTCTGAGGGCTCAGTGTCATAATCTCAGGCGACACCATGGCCAACAGGCATAACATAGTCCATGAAGACAAATGTTCCACATCCTACTTTGGTGAGTAGTATCTGGAATATTAAAAGCTTTGAGCAGCTGTGTAAGGTGCAGCTATTGGTCTCCCCATGTGCCGAAGAAAGAAAAGTATGAAGAATCGAAGATGCATGAAATCATTAATTAGTCCACTGGACTAATGGAACAAGTGACCATCAGTCTCCATGACTCTGAGAACAGAAGAACTAGCTACCACTACCAACTGCTCTGAAAAGGATCACATTAGAGAGTTCCAGATAGAGCAACAGAATATGTGGAACAAAACTCACATTATTTTTTTTCAAAAAAGGGAGGTGGCTAACTGGTCAGAAAGATACTAAAATAGAAGAACCTAAGACTCAACCACACTTCAAGTCTGGAAAGAAACTCTTCCTCATGTTCCAACTTTCAGCCAAGCAATGGATAGGTATACAGGGGAACAACAACACTAATGAGGTATGCTCAAAATCAAAGGTGCAACATGTACCTAAGGACAAAATTGAGAAGGGAATGGGAATAGGAGTCACAGGGAGGAAGTGGGGTAACTGTTGTTCCATGGAGGGGCTTACAATCATTGACATGAAACAAGTTATTTGTTGTATGTAAAACTGATGATGTTGTCTGCGAATCATCACTCAATTCAATAAAAAGTTAGGTTTTGTTTTGTTTTTTATAATTTTTTAAAAAGTTTTTATTGTGAATAAAGAATAAATTTACAGGACAGATCATCAGTTTTACATTCAACAAATCATATACTTTGTTTCATTACAATGATTATAATCCCCCTCCATGTACCATCAGTTAATAGTATTTCTCTCTATCCATCTTTTTTTTTTTTTTATAACACTCAGGCATAGATAATAATTTACACCACCAAAGGGCACATTCTGCAAAAAGTTGTTTTCTTATTTTTGTTAATTTTAAGCTTAGTTGTAGATTTATATTATATCCCTCAAATGTGAGTCCCACTAAAATGAAACCAAATATTTATTAAATCTTAATGATAAATGTGCCATTTTACATGTGAGGGATCTGAAACAAAGTTAAACCCTCAATCCATCTTAGGTTCCACCAGGCTGACTTCCCTTTATTACTATAGGCTGCAAACACATTAGCTGGAACACAATACGTGGAAATGACATTTTTGTGTATGCTTCTATACCATGTGTTTTGAATAAATAATTTCTAAATTGCTTATTGGATAATCAAGTGGTACACTGCTGAAATATAAAGTAACTAAAAGACTAAGAAAATATAGAAAATAATCTTAACACAACTAGTCTGTGATTAGCATCATTACTACTAAGAATCTAGTCTACATTACACACCGTGGTATTCCTAGTGGGTTTCAGGGATGAAACTCATCATGGGTGACATTGTCAGAGATGTGACATCACAATCACTGTCTATGTAACTTTTGTGTAATTTCAGCCAAAATTTATCATTTTAAAATCATACCCTTATAGTTATTACAACAGAAAAAAATTCATAAGCACAGTTTGTTGTTGTTGTTGTTGTTGTTAAGTGCTGTCGAGTCAGTTCCGACCCATAGCGACCCTGAACAGGGTTTCCGAGGCTGTAAATCTTTACGGGAGCAGAAAACCTCATCTTTCTCCAGCAGAACAATTGGTAGTTTCGAACTGCTGACCTTGCAGTTTGCTGCCCAATTCATAACCACTATGCTACCAGAGCTCCTTAAGCTCAGTTTACATATACCAATATACATACACAGTTAAAACGCTATGTTACTTACTTTTTGAACCTACTAATGCACTTCAGTCATAGCTGTCGTTATGTTTTATTCATTAACAACGATACCTAGAATCACTTATATTTGTCTGAATGTGCTACAAGCATGAGCTGTTGTTTCATTAGCGATGGCCTTTCTATATTTGCTGCTTTTGTCAAATGCTAGCTACAATATTGTGGTAATCAGTATCTGTGAACCTCTATCCATAAGTCTTTTGAAAATGAATCATTATTTAAAGGAAAAGGAGAAATTTTCTTTAAAAAGTCTTCCTCTCAGTTATGAATGTTGTAACTAATGACGTTGTAATTCAATTCCGAAAGATTTTTCAAACCATTTTGATGTTAGTATTCATATACCCTAAGAGATATCAAATTTAAACAATTTCCAGCTATATATACCACAAATTATTCTATGATTAAAATTGATAATATGCAATACTAAGTGCAAAATAACAGTGTGGAGACATTTTTTGCTATACAAGGAGGAAGAAGAATTAAACTCAAAATCAGTCCAAGGCCGATGCCTATGAAAAGGAGGTCAGACATAACCTCTGCCCTACGGCCTTCTTTACCTTATTCTGAAGCCAACCATCCCTTCCACAATACCCTCTGCTTCAAATCTGGGTTCAATAATCTGTTACAATGGCCACACAGAACTCACAATGTTCATAATCATGGGGTTTATTAGGGTAGTGAGCAGGGTACAATTCAGAATCAGAAACAATTCAAGATGCAGTAGATCTCCAGTCAGAAATGCCTATTTTTTGCCATACTGCAGACAAGCCTCACACTTGTCTTTGGCCCCTCAGCCATCTAGGTTCTCAGCCTGCATGGGCAAGTTTTACAAAGCTCCCCTAGCTAGTCTGTAAATACCCAAAAGGCACATTCAGCAAGCCAGTCTCCTGCCTATAGGCATTCAACTTTACTCAGTCTATGGGATTTGAAGTTCACAGCTGCTGTGTCTCTCCATGCTGTCTCTTCTACCAAAGCCTCTGCTGTCGCCATTTTTCCAGTTAGGGATCTCACACTCCACTCTGTCTCTCCATGTTGCATGGTGTCACCCAAACATTT
>NW_006408626.1:10437889-10442802 GCF_000296735.1 Chrysochloris asiatica
CTGTTCAAATTTGTAGATTTAAATAATAATTAAGTTGTTTTCCCCAATTTACTATCAATGGAAAATAGAATTTCCTTACACTTTAAAACTATAATGATAAATTTTAAAGTATTTTCTTCATTTTCTATATGGCAATATGGGAAAGGAAGACCAGTAGAGAGACAAACAAAGAAAAAGAAACTAGTGAAACCCTTTAAAATGTGTGTACGCTGGGTCTGAGGAAGTGCAAAGAGGCTTAGTCTATTTCTAAATGGTAGTGAATACCAACTAAATTAGTCTGCTATTGGCTGATGGTGTTGTTTAAATATTCAATATTCACCAAATGGCAGAATAAAAAAGATATTTGAGATATAAACAATTTAAATATAATGTCAAACTTGGGATGAAACAATCACACAAAGTAAACTTTAAATATATGTTGTTTCTCATGGTTTCATTTATATCAAGTAATCTATTTGCAGCAGTAAACAATTGTTAGGCATTAGCATTATTGATAAGTTTTTGCGTAACAATTAATTAGTTTGCTTCAGAAAGACAAACTACTGTTTTAATTTGTGCTCTTAAGTATACTGAAATCATCTTACTTTCTTTATCTAACCAATATTTCATGTAGAACTTTGGTGTATATTTCAGCTGCTTAGCTGGGAGCTCTGCTTATAAAATACCTTCATCTTCTAACGGCTTATTTATTAAACAGCGCTATTCTGAAAGCATGTAGCTTTACTGCTTGCATTTATTAAGCCATAACTGGATCCTCATATTTTGTTAAATTTACTTAGATATCTCAATTCTTAGATATTTCAATTCTTCCTTTTTCAACAAAATTGTGTTTACTGAAAGTAAGGCTATGTATTGTCATATGGCCTTTCTGGTTAATGCAAAGAAATGGAAGACTGTATTCCTTTTTAGATCCCCGATGTGTCAGGCAAGGTTAAAGCTTCATTGTCATAAGGAAACTGAACTTTCAAAATGCAGCCTTGCGTTTAATTTCGGGTTTTTTTTGCATTCACTGTTGTTAAGTATGGCCCATGGGACTGGCTAGCTCAGAACACAGGGCTGCTCCCTTCTAGAATCCTGGTGTAGCTCCAGTTCATCTTGATAACGGCTTAGGGAATTTAAAGACTTGATAAATTGAAGGAGATTGGGGAGGGAGATAGAGGATAGATTTGAAACTGGAATCTGTGATCCCCATTTGAATTGGCAATTGCCATAACTTTTGAGTAATCATCAGACTGACTGTTCATATTCTCTTTTAGATGAATTAACTATATATTTTCATGAGGGAACCATACAAATGCTTATGTGACACATTAGTCTCTACAGACCTGCTTTTTCCTCATTGCAAAGTGAAAATAAATAAATAAGAGAAATGTTATGAATAATATCATTCTTGTTTGCTTCAAAAACGTGAAATACAGGGTTCTTCCATTCATATCACATTCTCTTGGTTTTTCTAAATTACCAAATGACAGCTTATTTTGATAATAGTTCTTAAAAGGAACTAAATACAGCTTTTGAGATGCAGATATTAGGAGCCATTGAGTTAATTTTGACTCACATAGAACCCCTTGTGACAGCATAGAACTGCACTATATGGTTTCATGGAGTTTTGATGTGGCACTGTGGGTTAATGTGCCAGACTGCAAAGCCATTTGAACTGCTCGGTTGGCAGTTCAAGCTCACCAGTCACTCTTTGGAAACCCTATACAGGGTCGCTATGCGTCAGAACCGACTTGACAGCACTTAACAACAACAACAATATGGTTTTATAGTCTGAATCTTTATAGGAACAAATCACCAGGTCTTTCTCCTGTGGAATCCCTGAGTGGGTTTGGACTGCTGACTTTTGGTTAGCAGCTGAGCATTTAATCTTGCTCCATGAATTTTCATTTCATCTCACACAATTTTTTTTCTTAGAATTGCTAAAAGGGCAACACATTTTATCTCTGGTATGCGTGCTCTATTGTTTGTGAAATTATACTTTGTCTCTTTCTCTTTTAGTCAAACTTTCATCTTTTCTCTGCATATTTTTCTTATCCTTGGTTCATCTCCTGTCTCTTTCCAGTACTTATACTTGTATTTTTCTCCTTCCATTTACCAGTCCACTGTTACACTTCAAGTTCCAAAGCTCACCTGTTTTGGGTACCTTCTCAGATGCACTCTACTTTATAACTCATGTCCATATGGTTTTTAGCAACCTAAGAAATGGTTTGCACAAACACATTAATTTAAATTTTATTTTTATGTTTACAATTTCTATATATTTGTCTCTCCTTTAATATGTTCAGTGAAGTCAAGGATTTCATTTTAAATTTATTTACTCCAGGATTTTCTTATTACCAGGGTTTTGAAGTGGTTCATATCTGTTGGAGTTTCTGCTGACAATTTGCATTTCCACTGCAGATGTAATGCATCAGAATCTAACTTAACAAGATCTCCAGGATGTTATGCTCACATAAGCATCATCTGAACACTGGGGACCCATAAGAATCTCCTAGGGATTTTGATTCAGTACATCTGGTGTAGAAAGGAAAATTCTCAGCAGGAGATCAAAACAGATTAACCTAACCGGTTTAAAAGTCTTGCTTTGAACCATAATCTTAAAACAGATTTGGTTGATTTGTTTGCTCTTTGCTTTGGGACTTGGCCATGTTTGAGGAGGATTATTGTAATGAAATGTTCAAAGACTAGATGACAGAAAGAGGTAGGGAACCCATTAGTAGCAATTTATAGAGTAGAAATTGCCTGTTAAATACATTCATTAATTCATCTATAAATATAATTTATAAAGTTTTATAATTTAAATACAAGCACATATACACAAAAGGATTATTTTTATAAATCCAAAAGTGAGTTGTCACAAATATGTATTTCAGAAGATGATTTCAGTTCCCAAGAAGAAAAAAGAAATGATTTATTGAGTTATTTTAAAGGTTAATCATGTAGATTAAAAATGATAAAAACCATAGCAAGATTTCTTGTTTGGTTTTAAAAAATCATTATGACAAAATAATTTTGGATCTGGCATGATCTCTGACTAGTATACTGTAATATACTAATTAAAGAAAATGTTTCTGCAAAAGAAAAAGGTTTGAAGACAGAGTTATTATTAATTTGGGTCTTATTTTTAAAGTTATCGGAAGGTATTTTTATCATCAGGTGTAAATCAGCACATGTCACTTTAAAAGTTGGAAAACTGCAGAGGAGAATATTTGGAATATGTTTTATAATTGTTAAATATAGAAACAGCAAGAAGCACTGGTGATAAAAATAGAAAGCTATAAAAACAAATAGCTGTTATAAAATGTTTAACTAAAGATGACCAACTTTGGATTGATCAGAGATCACCACTGCAAACAGAGCAGTAGCTCCAGCGCTCCAGGTTAATTTCCTTAAGGCACCAGGTCATATAAGATCAATCACTGCTCTGGGCAGGTCAGAGCTGTGTGGAAAAGAGAATTTCTATCTCACTGCTTTAACAGTGTACATCTTTAGCCTACAACAGCTTTAGATCTAGCAATGCATCAATGTCACCTCATTATTTACAACTGAGAAAATCTAGGGGGAAGGCAAACATTTTTGAAGGCCAAACAGTGCTTCCCTAACTTGAAAGTGAATAAAATTCACTTGATTCTCTTGACAAAATGCTGCTTTTTATTCTCTTGGGCCAGACTAGGACCTGTATTTGGCATTGTTTACAAATTCTCTGATAATGCCTAAAATGCTGGGTTGATGACCACACTTTAAGTAGTCAAACAATCCCTGGCCTTTCTTGAAGATTGCTATGATATTAAAAACAAACAAAAGTTCTCTTAAATATACTGTAAATCATGTGTGCATATTGCCAGTCTTCTTAGATTTTTTTTTTTTTTATCCTTATGTGCCCTGTTGTTGTTTTGCTAAGTGCCATTGAGTTGGTTCCGACCCATAGCGACCCTGTACAGGGTTTCCGAGGCTGTAAATCTTTACAGGAACAGAAAGCCTCATCTTTCTCCCGCAGAGTGGCTGGTAGTTTCAAACTGCTGACCTTAAGTTTTGCAGCCAGATTCATAACCACTATGTTACCAGAGCAATTAAAATGCTACTGGTTTATTTACAGGTAATTTCTTTCAGTTTGGTTTACAAATACTCACCACATATTGATCCATGTGTTCTTTCTCCCTGAAGTATCTTTCCTGGCATTTTTATAGTTATAAACAAGTCTTTTTTTTTTTTTTTTAACATGTTTTTATAATACAAAGTAATTTGCATTATGTCAACAAGAACATTTTGCTCGTTGTCATGTACCAAGTAAATAATTACATATAAGTAGTCATGCTTTTCTTTGCAACAGGCAGTGTCTCTTTATTTTTAGTGATGTCGTGGGATAATGCACTGAACTGCAAGGTCTGTTTGAACTACTAAGTTGCTAGTTCAAACTCAACAACTGCTCCTCAGAAACCCTATTGAGTTGGAACTCACTTGACAGCATATATATATAGAATCTATATATATATGTGTATATATATATTTGTTGAAGTTGTTGTTATTAGGTTCCATGAAGTCTGTTACAATCCATAACAATCCTGTATAGAGTTTCTGAGGAGAGGTTGGTGGGTTTGAACCACCAACCTTGCAGTTAGTCAAGTGCTTAAGCTATAGTGCCATATATATATGTATATATATATGATTTCCCTCTACTTTTCTGCTTGCCTTCACCACCACTCATCCGTCAGTTTGTTGTACTGTGGTGGCTTATGTGTTTCTGAAACACTACAAGCTATGCCACCAGTATTTTAAATACCAGAAGGGTCACCCATGTAGATAAGTTTTAGTAGAGCTTCCAGACTAAGACGAACGAGAGGTGGAAGACCACTTCTGAAAGTTTAGTCATATTGTCTGTTATAGTGCCAGATGAGCTTCTTAACTTGGAA
>NW_006408626.1:10443095-10444281 GCF_000296735.1 Chrysochloris asiatica
TCATATGGTTTACTATGCCAGGAATGACAAATTAAAGAGGAATAGTGTCACATTCATGGTCAAAAGGAGCATTTCATGATCTAGCCTGAAGTGCAATGCTATCTGTGATATTCATACGCCCACAAGGAAAACTAGCTAATATGATTATAATTCCAATTACTCACCAACAACTAAAGCCAATGATAAGAAAATTGAAGAATTTTACCAATTTCTTCAAACAGCAGTTGATCAAACATGCAACCAAGCCACATTGATATTTTCTACTGGTTATTGGAACGCAAAAGTTAGAAACAAAGAGGAAGGAGTGGTAATTGACAAATATGACTTTGGTGATAGATATGATGGTGGAAATCACATGATAGAATTTTTCAAGAACAATGACTTATTATTCATTGCAAATACTTTTTCTCAACAACAAAAAGAGTGACTACCCACCAGGACTTAACCAGATGCAATACCCAGGAATCAAACTGACTACAACTATGGGAAGCAATGGAGTCCTGGTGTGGCACAGTGAGTTAATGTGTCAGACTGCAAAGCCATTTGAACTGCAAGGTTGGAAGTTCAAATCCACCAGCTGCTCCTCAGAAATCCTAAACAGGGTCGCTATGAGTCAGATTTGACTTGACAACACTTAACAAAAACAACAATAGGAAGAGACAATGGAAAAACTCAACATCAAGGCCAGCTGTGGAATAGATCATCAATTGCTCATATGCAAGCTCAACCAGAAGATGAAAAAAATTCACACAAATCCATGAGAGCCAAGATATGACCTTGAGTATATCCCACATGAATTTAGAAGTCATCTCATGAACAGATTTCATGCATTAGACACTAATGACCAAAGATCAAAAGAATTACAGTATGACATAAAGAACATCAATGAAGAAAGAAAAAGATCATTGGAAGGAAAGAAAGAAAAGACCAAAGTGAATATCAGAAACTTGAAACTTGCTCTTGAATGTAAAGTAGGTGAAAAACTGAAAAAAATGATGAAGCAAAAGAGCTGTACAGATTATTTCAACATGCAGCTTAAGTAGACAAAGTCAAGTATTAAAATGAAATACACCAAAAGATCTTGAGTTAGGAAACCAAAAAAGACAAATATGCTTAGCGTTTCTCAAGTTAAAAGAAATGAAAAAATTAAGTCTAAGGCTGCAATTTTGAAGGACTCTATGAGCAG
>NW_006408626.1:10447436-10461623 GCF_000296735.1 Chrysochloris asiatica
GAACCAATAGATCTGTTTTGGAAGAAGCGCAGCCAGAGTGCTCCTTGGAGGCCAAGATGGCCAAACTTTGTCTCTCATACTTTGGACATATTGTTAGGAGGGACCAGTCTCTGGAGAAGGATATCTATCATGTTTGGTAAGGTGGAGGGTCAGAGAAAAAGAGGTAGACCCCCAACGACGTAGATTGGCTAAGTGGTAGAATCGATGGACTCAAGCGTGGCAACAGTAGTGAGGTTGGCACAGGATCAGGCAGTGTTTTGTTCTACTGTGCATAAGGTCACTATGTGTCGCTACAGGCTTGATGGCACCTAACAACAACAACGGGCAGTCCGGTGAGGTACTGCAGGATAATGCACTGGAATAAAACATTGGTTTGAACTGCAAGATGGGTGGTCCTAATTCACCAGCCACTACTTGGAAATCCTATACAGGATTGTTATGCGTCAGAACTGACTCGACAGCACTTAACAACACCAACTACAACAGTGGGCAAAATATTGAATGTCTAAGATAGCATCAAAAAAAAAAAAAGATGGAAGCAATACACAGAGTTGTTGTAACAAGAAGAATTGGCCCATTTTCAACCATTTCAAGAGTTACCATTTGCTTATGAACTGCTGATAGTATGGAAAGAGGTTCAAGTTGCACTAAGGGCATTTTCTAAAAGCAAGTCTCCAGGAATTGATGAAACACAAATTGCAATGTTTCAACAAACTGATGCAGTTCTAGAGTCTCTCATTCATACATGCCAAGAAATTTGTCAGACAACTACCTGGTCACCTATTAAAAAAATATCCATGTTTGTATCCATTCCAAAGAAAAGTGACCCAATGCAATGTGGAAATGATCAAATAATATCATTAATTCGATATTGGAGTTAAGATGTAACATAACATGCAAGTAGATATTTTCTGAAGCTAATTAAAAAACAATTGTAGCTAGGAACTGCCAGAAATTCAAGCTGGATTCTGAAGAGGATGTGGAATAAGGAATATCAACACCAATGTCAAATGTATCTTGGCTGAAAGCAGAGAATACCAGAAATATATTTACTTGTATTTTACTGACTATGCAAAGGCATTCAACCATGTGGCTCATAACAAAATTTGGATAATATTGCAAAGAATGGGCATTCCAGAATACTTAACTGGGCTCATGAGGAACAAAACAAGTGGATGGTGAATGGTTTAAAATCAGGAAAAGTGTGCATATTGGTTGTATCTTTCCACAACACTTATTCAATCTGTATACTGAGCAAATAATCTGAGAAAGCAGATTTCATAAAGAAGAACTTGGCATCAGGACTGGATGTAGACTCATTAACAAACTACGATAGACAGATGATACAACCTTCCTTGCTGGAAGTGAAGAGGACTTAAAATACTTACTGGTGGATATCAAAGGCTACAGTCTTCAGTATGGATTGCACCTCAATGTAATGAAAATGAAAATCCTCACAATTGGACCAATAAAGAACATCATGATGAACAGAAGAATGATTCAAGTTGTCAAAGACTTCATTTTGCTTGAATCCACAATTAACATTCATATAAGCAGCATTCAAAAAATCAAATGATGATGACATATTGAATTAGCCAAATTTGCTGCAAAAGAATCCCTAAAAGTGTGCAAGAGCAAATATGTCAGTTTGAGGACAAAGGCGCACCTGACCAAAGTCCTGGTAGTTTCAATAGCCTTCTATGTGAAAGTTGGACAACGAATAAGGAATAACTTAGAAGAATTAATACATTTGAGTTAAGATGTTGACAATGAATATTGAAAATACAATGGACTGCCAGAAAAACAAATATATCTGTGTTGGAAGTGCAGCCAGGATGCTCCTTAGAAGTCAGGGTTGTGAGACTTGTCTCACATACTTTGGACATGTCAGGAGGGACCAGTCCTTGGAAAAGGACATCAGGTTTGGTAGAGGATCAACCAGAGAAAGGAAATCCCCAATAAGATCAATTGACACAGTGGTTGCAGTAGGGGACTCAGATGCAACAATGTTTGCATGGATGCAACAGAACTGGGCAGTATTTGGTTATGTTATGAATAAAGCCACAATGAGTCAGAACTAATTTGAAGTCACCTAGCAAAAACAACACACAAGTGGCACATGCTTTTGTTTGCAACTACAGTATTTTTTTCCCCATTAGATATGGGGAAAAAATATTTCCCAGTATTTTCCTTCTAAAACCAACACTTTATTTATTTATTTGCCTTCTCCTTCACCCAAGCATCTCTGATCAGGTTGATTGATCTGTTTGATGTGTAAAAAATTTTTTTTCTTTAGTTTTCAGTTCAAAAATTATGTGTTAACCAATTCTCTTATGTTATGAGACATATGGTAGCAAATCCTTAGTGAAAAGCTAATCTGTATAATTGGATTTTTTTTTTAGCTGATAAAGGATTGTTAACTGGTTTAAGAAAAGTAATGATAAATCTGGATATAGTATATACACTTTACAAAAACTGCTACATTTTAGATTGAAAATAAAAAGGGAAACATAATCTGTTTGTACATTGTTAAAAGTGAGGATTGTGGAGAATATTTTGTTCTCAGAATGCCTTTGTGAATTTGCCATAGAAATTTTGGATGCTTATCAGTGAGAGAATTATTTCTTGAACATAATTGGATTAAATGAATCTGCTGCACACTCCACATGAATACTGCAGGGCCCTCTTGAATGATTTATTGGAGGCCTTACTCTTTATAATAAGAAGAAAATGTTGCTGAAAGATCTGTTAGATTAATATCTATTAACTATTTATTAACACATTAAAAAAAAAAAAAGTATAGGCCTCTTTTACTTCAAGTGTTCATAAACACAGAATAAGATATACTTCCAGGTCCTTGGGCATGCCTGTGTGGTTATAAAAGCATGTGTTCCTTCAAGCTAATATAAGTCTGAATATAGACTTTTTAGCATTCTCACCTATTTTCCAAAATGACTCCTGTTTTTATGAACTATGGGGTAAATGTCTTCAGACCAGAGCTTCTGACAAGACCATTCTGGTCTGACTCCCTGCTGAGAATTTGTATTTCTTCTCCAGAAATACTGAATCAGAGTCTACATTTTAACAAGATTCTAAGGCGATACTTCAGATTTCCAGTTGATTATTAATGTATGAATAAGAATCACTTGGGGAAACTTGTGGATTCTGATTCAGTGTATCTGACCCAGAAAAGCAAATCTTCTGTAGAGGGTCTAAGCAGAATGAACTGATTCTAAGTTCTGTTTTAAAAACCTGAGTCAGACACCACAATTTCATGATATTTGGTTCAAAATTCATGGTGAAAGACAGAAGGCAATAATAAAGAGCAGGCCAGAGGAAGAACCACATCCTGAGAGTGGCTAGATAACTTTCCAGGGGAAATATTTTAAGCAAATGGTACCCAAGACAGGTTATATGTTTATTTATGGGACAAACTTTCACATCTTCCATTCTGCTCTGAAGAGAATGAATGCTGATCATGCTCCAGTCCCTGGAACTATATGCATTTAAATTAAAAATAAAGAAAGTACAGTATACACTGAGGTGGGATCTATTGACTGTGTCAGTAATAGCAGCATTTTCATTTTTCCTTTTGTAATAGAAGTCATTGTGTGTGTTCAGGATGAATACTTGGTCTTTATTAATCTCAGCAGTGAGAGTGTTTGGGATTTTAAAAGCTATTGATTTTTAAAAATTATTATTTAAAAAGAGATGGCAGAGCTATTCTGTTGTATCCTCAACTTTATTTCAAATCTGCTATAAAATAGGTACTTATTTCAGAGGAGATCAGCAACTGGTCTCTTCTTAAATTTAAGGGCCTTCTTTAATGTATCTTAAAACATTGGTGTACTCGTTTAATTTAAGGGGAAAACAGTAATAATCTGATTTGTTTAATGATTTTGTTTAGATCTTTCTCTTACCTTTGGGCTATTTGATAAACAAAGTTCTCATGTGGCAATAAAGGTTGCAAAACAGGAACACTGAATGTGTCCTTCATTTGCATATACTCTTAAGATCTCTAAGGAAACTACAGTGTCATCTGTTGTTAATGTTGTTAAATACCATGGAGTAGGTGCCTACTCATAGTGAACCTGTATAGGGTTTCTGAGGAGTGGCTGGTGAATTTGAACTGCCGAACTTATAGTTCAAACTGATCTTAGGGTCCAGTGCATTATCTCACAGCACCACACATTCTCATCTAGTCACATTTTCTTTCTAGCGGTCTCTGAAACCAACTCCCTTCACTCCTAAAGTAGCTGAGCCTTTGTTAGGCTCTGGAATCAATTGCTGAGACTCCTTTCAGATTAACAATTTAGTTATGTTCTTGATGCAAACACTCAATGCATCTTAAAACAAAATGCATTGTTTTTTTCCCATTATCCTATGATATTACTTTGCTTTACACCGTGGCATTAGAGGGAAGCACACAAAATGTAATGAATGCTAAATATATATCATGTAGAAAAACCTATTAAAACTTTGAACGCATTTGTAATGGTTTAAAAGTCTGTGCCATAAGCAGCGAATGGTGCCTTACTGAAAGACTACAAAGCAAAGGATGATAATAAAAAAATAGTTTCAAAAATACAGAACTTGTTTGCTTTCTTTCGCTAATAATGGATCTTTGTTGTTGTTTTTGTTATTGTTGCTAAGTGCCATCAAGTCAGTTCTAACTCATAGAGACCCTATATAGGGGTTCTGAGAAGCAGCTGGTGAGTTTGAACCACGGATCTTGCTGTTTAAAGCAACCTTGTAGCCGAATGCTTATCCTATTGTGCCACACCAGGACTCTGCTGTGTATGTAGCTTAGAACTAAGGAAAATGCTGCATGCCACAATTCCCATTCATAACTAATTATTCAAATCAGAATGTCTGGGGTGATCCTTACAATCAGTTGTGAAGAATATAGCAAATATGACTATATTGAAATGCACGTTATAATTGTTTTTGGTATTGCTGTGTGTTAAAGGTCAGTTTTGACTCATAGCAACCCTGTATAGGGTTTCCTAGAGTGGCTGGAGTGTTTGAACTGGTCACCTTGTTACCAGTTCAGTACTTATCCTACAGAGCCACACCAGGGCTCAAATTTTGTAATAGCCACAGATGTAAAACGTGGCATAGAGCTTTTCGATACATTTAAGTGCCAGGATACAAAGTCATGGAAAATCCTGGAGATTGAATCAATGCAAAGACCTAAGAAACATTTAGGTTTAGCTATGGGAATGGGGCAGGGTGAAGCAAGTCTGGTAATTAAAATCACTTAAAACTTGGCAAAACTGCACTCCCCCCGTCCCCCATTTCTTCCATGTTGTCTTTGTAGCTTAAGATCAAAAAGTCATTTTTCACTTTTTTATTGAGATAGTAATTTTACACTTTACTATTGTTGTTGTTGTTAAGTGCCTTCAAGTTGCTTCCGATTTATAATTACCCTGTACAGCATTTCTGAGAAGTGGGTTTGAACTGCCAACCTTGTGGTTTGCAGTTCAGTGCTTATCCTACAGTGCTGCACTCTTTACTACAGATCAGATTATCAGCTTGTTCTTACTATTGTAAATATGATGCAAAATATTAAACAAAATGGCTATAAGGAAATAAGGGTCTCAGACGAACTCCCACACATTTGTTAAAGGAATGAAAAAAAGAAACAAAAAAAACTAATAGTTTGTTTATCAAAAGATAACAATATCCTTCAGAAAAGACTTCATTCTATATCTCCAGATAAACTATATTTTGAACAGTAAAAGGGACTCTGGCTCTGTACTTGGAGATATAGAATAAGGAAAATAAAATGACAAAATAGGAACTTAATTTTGCAAATATTCTACTATAATATTTTGATTTATAGTACAAAAAATAGTCTGGTGTGCCACTATGGGTTAATGTGCTGGACTGCAAAGTTTGTTTGAATCGCAAGGTCAGCAGTTCAAGCTCACCAGCTGCTACTCAAAAGCCCTATACAGGGTCACTATGGGTCAGAATTGACAGAGATAGCACAGATAGTTTGTGCTTAACTGCCAACCTAAAGTGTGGTGGTTGGAATCCAGTCAGCAGCACCATGGCAAACAGGTCTAATGATCTGCTTCCATTAAGTTTATAGCCAAGAGAATGCTATGGAACATTGCTACCCTGTCACACGTAGAGAGGTCATGAGTTGGAAATGACTCAATGGCAATTAACAACAAAGACCAACATGGTACACTGTAGGATCAGCACTGGAGGACAGTTCAAACCCACGAGTTGCTCCTCGGAAACCCTATTACAGGGTTGCTATGTGTCGATATCAACGTGATGACACTGATTAACAACAACATAAAACTTAAGGTTGCATTTTTCTAATATCAATATCATAATAAATATAGATTTGGGATTTGGGGTGCGGGTGGGCTAGAAGGGCAAAGCAATTTATCCTTTGACTTTTACCACAAAGGTACAAAGGGTATTACATTTTTCGGGCTCACTTTTTCATTTAGTTTAAGTAAATAGATTTATATAGTCACATTGAATTATAAAATTTATATTGCTTTCTGAACTTAACATTATTAATTATGCTGTATTCACTACATGTTTCTACTGAGATTTTAGTCTTACAATTTTAAAGACTTGTTTTAGTAAAGTAGATTCATTTGATAAAGACCAACTTTCTTGATCTTTTATCCATCTTCACAAGTCTCACCAAATGATTAGGTTGTTGTTGTTAAGTGCCCTCAAGACGGTTCTGACTCATATTGACCCTGTATAGGGTTTCCATGGAGCAGATGGTAAGTTTGAACCACCGACCTTGTGGTTCAAACTGACCTTTCGGGCCAGTGAATTATCCCACGGCACCACACCAGGACTATCATAGGTTGTTGTTATTAAGTGTTGTCGAGTTGATTCTGACCCATAGAGACCCTGTATAGGGTTTCCAAGAAGCTACTGGTGAGCTTGAACCACTGACCATGCAGTTCAAATGACATTGCAGTCTGACGCATTAACCCACAGCACAGCACCAGGACATGGTAGGTAGGACCATGCAAATAGGGTATTGTCGTTGTTGTTAAGTGCCATTGAGTTGATTCTGGCACATAGCAATCCTGTATAGGGTTTCCGAGGAGCAGCTTGTGAGCTTGAACCACCGACCTTTCAGTTCAAATGGCTTTGCAGTCTGGCACATTCAAAACTCTAACTCCCAGGACCATAAAGAAAAGGGCCACGAGTGGTGCACATTCTACTGAACCTCAAGAGCCCTGTGACAGAGGTAGTGACATGGAGAGACTGCTCAGCCTTCAGAATGAGTCAGTCTGAGTACCTTTGGGCAGGAGCTGACTAGCAGAATTGGGTGCCCATTGATATTTATCCGCAGGGCTAAAGGAGCATGTAACACTTTCCAGAAAAGGACAAAAGCCAAGTGAAATCACGTAGCTGAGAGATGGATGCCAGAAAGAGGAAAGCCTCAGCTTGGCTGAGAAGAGATGGTCCTGACCAGAGAATGGCTACATGCTGAGTTGTTTCTGGTCCTGAATTGCACCCTGCCACTTCCTTGTAGGATAAGCACTGAATCAAAAAGTTAGTTTGACAAGCAAGGTCCATGGTTCAAACTCACCAGCCGCTCCTTCAGAAACTCAATACAGGGTGCTATGTGTCTGAACCAACTCAATGACACATAACGACTTCCCTAATAGGAGCACAATGGCTCTGTAGGAAAAGCATGAAAGTCAGTGGTTTAAGCCTACCAGCTGCTCCTCAGGAGAAAGATGAGGCTTTCTGCTCCAGTAAAGATTTACAATCTCAGAAACACTATACAGGGTTGCTATTAGTTGTAATTGACTCTATGGCACTTAACAACAACTTCCCCAGTAAATCCCATAATCACGAGTATTGTCAGTGAGTTCTGTGTGGCCACTGTAATGGATTATCCAACCCAGCAATGAATCTGAGAGAGACATGGGAAGAAGGATTGTTGTCAGGAGAGGGTAAAGAGGTTGGAAGGTAGAGGTATATATGTCCAATCAAAACAATGGCTGCTGAGGGAATCTGCTAGCCCAGTTAATTTCAAAGAAAACAGTCAAACTCAGACGGTTATGGCTTTTGTGCTTGGAGAGTCCTACTGGGTGGTATTCCAAAGGGGTAATCTTAATAACTGGGTTGAAAATTGAAAACTGCATTGGTGAGGAAAGAAACAGGAAAGTTGCCCTGAGGTATTTTCCCCCCATCACAATAATGCAGATACTCATTCTTGAGGGTAGCAAAGTCTATCCTTCAAGAAGTTCATTTGGAAAAGCTTATTTTTATCATCTTAGTTTTTGTGTGTGAAACAGAATTGCCTCTCACAACCAATACATATTTTAATTATGATTGTTATTGTTAAGTGTCATTGAATTGTTTCTAACTCACAGTGACCCTGTAATAGGGTTTCTAAGGAGCGGCTGGTGGTTTTGAATAAGGAACTTTGTGGTTAGAAGTCCAGTGCTTATCTTACAGCATCACACCATGACTTCTTAAATATGATTGCTGTTGTTAATAAGTACTGTGGAGTCAGTTCTGACTCACAGTGACTTGTATAGAGTTTGCCAGGAGCTTCTAGTGGGATTGAACCACAGACCTAGTGATTAGCAGTCCAGTACTTATCCTACAGTGTAAATAACATAGTGGTGCTTTTCTGTCAAGGACTGTCATTATATTGGTGATGATTCTTACAATCAAAGGTGCTTTTTCATTGATACAATATAGTTTGAATTTTGACTAGGAAGATGAATAACAATTCAGGCTTTTATTAACAAAATCTAATTTTGAAGTTTTTTAAAAGAGAAATTTTACATATTTAAAAGATTTAGTGTTAAGTTTAGTAATTCATCAAGACTGAAGTCCATCATTCAAATAGGAAACCTGAATCATGATTGCATTGCAGTAGAATAGACTTTTATGGCAAATAAAAGTATAGACAAAGATTATAGGAAGATTTTGGAATATTAAATGTCAGGAACAGTATTTTCTCAGGGAAGTTATTAACATGTTGACAACACTATCACTTTATTTAGGCCAGAATAATCCTCTCTCACTAATTTTTACTTTATAATACTGACAAATATAACCATAATCACCATAATTTCTCCCTTATTTTAGTTATCTCAGTTCTTTTGTATTCTGAATTCTTAGAGGACAAAAACATAAAGAATATTATTTATATATATTCAGTTTCTCTTGATTTTATTTCCTCATTCTTTCCCATTCTTTGTTCTTTCCTATCTTTCCAGAGTGGAAAGTTTTTTTTTTGTTTTGTTTTGTTTTTTTAAGTAAAGCTCAAAGAAAAAGGATGGCAAATATTCTTATTGTAATCTACCCAATATAAAACCCTCTTAAAGAACTACTGTTAGTTAAATTGACTACAGCTATAATGTAAATGTCTGCACAAACTTTAAAAATATATGAGTAACTCTAAAGTAGAAATTGAAAAAAAAGTTGGAATTTCTGTATTAGTACTCAATTATCTGAAATTGCCAAGGAATCAGCTACTTCACATAATTATTTCTTCCTACACTCCATCCTACTCAAAAGATCTAAATTAAAAAAAAAAAAAAAAACTTTCTAAAATGTGTGAAAAAATGTTCCTGCTTTATAAAATAGTTCTAATCGTAACCAAATGATTATGATAATAATTTAGCAGAAGCATCACTTTTTTTGTATACACTGTACTGCAAAATCGAAAATCATATTTTCCCCCAAGGGCTGTTTGCCCCTCTACAATATGGCTGGTTTTGATATATTTTGTTGTTGTTGTTTTCTCATGAATGCACAGCTGGTCTGTCTCTGTGTTTATAATCTGGCTATTGGCTATCTCTCCTTAAACCTGTTCCTTTTTTCACCTATTCCTTATTTGTTATGCTATGGGGGGAAATGGTGGCTAGCATACTGGGTATCCAATAAGAACAAACGATATGAATAAGAGTTTGCAAAATTTAAAAGAATTGATTACATGAGTATCAGAATATGAATTTTTTACATTAAAAAATTCCAAGACTTAAATAAACCCTTATTTTTAATTATGTTGCAAATAGTGAGAGATGTTAACTAAGTGATCTTGATATGAGGTGTTGCTGTATATTTTAACTATATGTGATCTATGTGTTGTTAAAGAATGTGAATGGTAGGTTGTCCTCAATATTAATGTATTTTTATTACAAATTTGACAGCATTTACCTACTATATGTCAGCCAATATTATAATACTTTCTGTACATCAGCACATCTTTTTCTCACAACAGACCTAAGAGTTAATAAGTAAATACCCCCACAGATGTCCCACAGAATGTTGAAGCAACTTGCTGATATGGAAAATCCAATTTAGCTTAGTCTGTCTGAATCAGAGTTTAAGTGTTTAACTACTCTGCTATTCCATACAACTAAATGGTAATGTATTGTTGCCAATGCCATCGAGTTGGTTCCAACTCATAGTGACCATGTGTAGGGTTTTCAAGGAGCAGCTGGTAAATTTGAACCACTGACCTTGGGGTTCAGACTGAATTGAGGTCGAGTGTTTACTCTCCAGCACCACATCAGGACTCCTTATCAATATATACATTCATCTAATCTGAGGAGTCCTGTATGGCTCTGTGGGATAAAATACAAAAGGTGGGTTTGAACCACAAGGTCAGCAGTTCAAACTCCCTAGCAGCTCCTTAGAAACCCTATATAGGCTCCCTATGAATCAACTCAACAACACTTAAAAACAAGAACAGTGTGAGGGGGAAACTATTAACCAGATGGTTGTTGTTGTGACTAAGTGCCATTGAGTTGGTTACTACTCATAATGACCCTGTATAGGGTTTCCAAGGAGCAGATGCTGGGTTTGAGCCAGTTCAGTGCTCATCCTACGGTGCCACACCAGGAGATCCTCTTATTTTAAATTCTTCAGCAATCTGCTTTGTAGCTTTTTTCATGATATTTTTTAATGACTAAATAATATGCCATCACCTTGCATTTTGGTTCATTTCAATCCAAAAGTCATAGAAAAAATTATTTCTAATGCCAGTACCAAATTGTTGTCATTGTTGTTGTTAAGTGCCAAGTAGCCAGTTCTGAGAGAGTTTCTCAAGGTTTTAATCTTTGGCAGGAGCAGAAAGCTTCTACTTTCACCTTAAGAGCGGCTGGTGCACAGTATCAAATAAACACAATATAAATATCTATCTTCCTTAAAATATACAAATACACTGCTTGATTCTGTTTGAAATTACCATTTTACAGGGCCATGATCTAAACAAGGTCTTATATAAAATAATAATAGAATGTGCATATAAAGAGAAAAGGGTAGGTAGTTACATCCAGAAAGTATTGACAATAATGTGTAGCAAAAAACAAAACAAAACAAAACAAAAACCCTGCTGTTGAGTTAATTCGACCTAACAGTGACTCTACAGTACAGAGTAGAATTGCCCCCAGAGATTTTCCAAGGCTGTAATCTTTACAGAAGCAGACTGCCACATCTTTCTCCAAATTAGCTGCTGGTGGATTTGAACTGCTGACCTTTTGTTTAGAAGAAGAGCTTTTAACCTCTATGTTACTAGGGATCCAGAGAAATTGTTTGCCTCATCAAAATACTTTGAATTGAAGGACCCATTAAAGTTCTTATGTTTGTTGTTATTGCAGTTAAGTGCTGTCTAGTCGATTCAACTCATAGCAATCCTGTATAACGTTTCTGAGGATTGGCTGGTGAACTTGAACTATCTATAAATACTGCAATTCAAACTGACTTTGCATTCCAGCTCATTAACCTGCAGTGCCATATGAGATAGTATTACTTTAAATAGTGAAGCAGGCACAAAATCTTACTTTGGATATAATAGAATCTAGTTTTTAGATTCTCATTTTAATGCACAAAGCTAGACAATAATAATATAGAATAAGCACTGCTGACCACAGGTCGGTGGTTCAAACCCACCAGCTGCTCCTTGGAAACCATACACAGAATCACTATGAGTCAGAACTGACTCCATGGCACTTAGCAACAACATGAAGTCATTGTACATTTTCAATATTAATTCTGCAGTCTAAATAGCTCAGATTAGAGCCCTAAACTGCATTATTACATGAGCCAAACTGGAGAGAAATTTTCCTTTAATTGCATTAAATAATTCAAGGTGAACTTCTGAAGTTTAAAATAGTCCTTTCTCTAAACCATAAATACAAGGGTTATTCAAAAATTATCTGCACTCTGGCTGTAGAATTTACTTTAATCAACTTTTATAAAAGACAAATATATCATTTTTCAACATAATCTCCTTGATATTCAATACACGTTCCCCATCTGTCAACAAGTTTTTGTATTCCCTTATTAAGAAACGTTTTAGGTTGAGCTGTGAGTCATGAATGCACCTCTGTCTTCACTTCATCAGAGGTGAAACTTTGTCATCGAAAGACTGCTTTCAAGGGACCAAACAGATGAAAGTCTGCCAGATCAGGACTATAGGGAATATGCTTTAACACCTCAAAACGAAGTTCTTGCAGAGTGTCAACAGTGTGGGCAGAGGCGTGCTGACATGCATTGTCATGCAAGATCACAAGGTCCTTAGATAGCAGTCCTCTGCATTTAATCCAAAATTTAGGCTTCAGCTCTCCAGTGGGCATGTCATTGTCACAAGCACTATTGATTGTTGAACCTTTTTTTCTGATAGTGTTCCAATACTGGCCCTTTAGAATCCCAGAAAACTGTAAGCATCAGTTTTCCAGCTGGTGGTTGATTTTTGAACTACTTCTTGACTGGTGATTGAGAATGTTTCCATTCCACACTCTGCTGTTTACTGTAAGGCTCATAGTAATGAATGTATATTTCACCACTAGTAATGACTTCTTTAAAGAGACTTTTACCTTCCTTTGAGTATTGGTCCACATTCTGTTTTCAGAGGTCCAAACACTTCTGTTTGTGCTCTTCCATGAGTTATTTTGGTATCAATCTACACAACGTTTTTGAAACCCAAGTCTGTCATGGATTATTTCAGAGGCAGAGTCATGACTGATTTACAAGTGATATACCACATAATCCACTCTCACTCAGTTATTCCACAGAATCATTTCATGTTCATGCTCAAGGTTGTCATCAGTTGTGGAAGTGGATAGGTGTCTGAATAAAACCGGAGTGTGGATAATTTTTTACTCACTCTCAGACATATGATGTGAGTCTTTCTCATTCTGATGCACACCAGCATGAAACAATACAGACCTTTTCTTGTATACGTCATACTCACAGTTAAGTAGAGAGCAAAAGCATGCAGCCTACCTACCACTGAAATGATCTTCAGACTCAGCAGCCCACCCAACAAAGAAACCAGATTTCTGAAACTTATTTCTTACCAGAACCATAACAAAGGATTTTTTCACTCTGTTTGTTAAGATAAAGTATGCCTGTCCCTTGACTATGCATTTTGTATGAACACAGTGGTTTAATGTTTGATTAGGCAGAAATTGTGACAGAGAAGACCCAAAATATAAGATGTAACATATAGAAAGCCTTTAGTCACATGTGTTAAAATTGCAACCTGACATACAGGAAAATACATGTTTACATTTACAAACACATACCACGTGTATAACCTCAGGTATGTTATGCTATTTTGATTCACTAAAATAATAAAATATAATCAGCTTTTACAGAAAAACAGTTCATGTTAAAGGAATTGTTCTATAGATTTGTAGGGTGGGGGCAATGAACTTGGTTATACAAGATACTCCCAGAAAAAGAAGTTGTAAATCATGATTCATATTAACTTTCTCTAAACGTAATAGTCAATGTTACTTCTGCCAAACAGTAATGGGTAAAAAAGTTCCAGACCTTTGTTTTTTGGTTGTTATTATTTTATTTTTGGAGAGACTATAAACCAAAATAGAGAAAACTATTTCAATCATTAAGACAACTTTATGAAAAGAGAAACAATCTAAAAGATGGAATCCTCACTTAAAGTTACAGATTGGATTTTAAGTTTTGGTCTTTTTGAACCCAAAGAGTACATTCTTATATAATTTATATGTCTCCTTTTGTGTGTGTGTGAAAACTTTCTATTGCTACCTTGTGTGAATGAATTCTATGCACAAATGAATAGGAAAACAAAATTAAAGCAACACAGAATTTTAGGGTTGTAAGTGTTTTCAGATAAGAATGCTGTTTATTGGTCCAGTGGTGAGGATTTTTGTTTTCTTTACATTGAGTTGTAATCCATAC
>NW_006408626.1:10462093-10467905 GCF_000296735.1 Chrysochloris asiatica
AGAGAAAAAGAGGAAGACCCCCAATGAGATGGATCAGCCAGGTGGCATCATTGATGGTGTCAAGTGTGGCGGCGGTAGTGAGGTTGGTCCAGGATTGGTCATTGTTTCATTCTGCTGTGCATGGGATCACTATGAGTCAGTTCTGACTCGATGGCACCTGACAACAACAGCAAGTGTCTTCAGAAGCCATCGAATCAACATTTTTCTCCAGAACCTTTCATATAGATAGCTGATCACCATTAAAACTTCTAGTCAGTGCTACTTAACTTCTCTGTGTTCCCCACTATACCAAAGACTGAATAAACCGCTGATTCAGAGAATTATACTGACATAGTAAAATTAGGCATTTTCAAATTCTTTCCAAAAGTGATTACTCTAAACCATATGCTAATTACCTTTTAGCATTATTAACAAAATGGTCTGTCTTCTATGTGTTGCTCTCCTTAAAAAAAAAAAAAAAATTCATAAAATAGAACTTTCCTAAAAATACAATCACAGTCGTGATATGTGATTTTTGAAATCTAAGTAAGAAGTTCATTTTAGAAATGTTGTGTGCCCTTGAGTCAGTTCCAACTCATAGCAACCCTGTAGAGGATTTCCGAGGCTATACAAGGTTTCCTATCCTTACAAGAATAGAAAGCCTCATCTTTCTCCCAAGAGGCTGCTAATGGATTCAAACTGAGTTTAGCAATGCTGTTAAGTGCTGTTATGTTGATTCCGACTCAGGGTTTCCAAGGAGCAGCTGGTGAGTTTGAACCACTAACCTTGTTGTTAGCAGTCCAGTCCTTATCCTACAATGCTATACCAGGACTCAAGTTTAGCAAAAGTATTTTTTTTTTTTTCTCTGTAGGTGAAATCCTACATTGGGTATCACAGATAAATTTGTAACTTTTTGACTGTTCCTGTTGTTGTTAAGTCCCTTTGAATTGTTTCTGACCCATAGGGACCCTGTACAAGAACGTAGAAGCAGTTGGTGGGTTTGAACCACCGACCTTGTGGTTCAATCCGACCTTGCAGTCTATCTAGCACATTAACCTGCACTGCCACACCAGGACTCCACACTGGACTGTTCCTGCAAGGCTGTAAATCTTAATGAAAACAGACTGAGACATCATTCTTCTGTGAATCAGCTAGTAGATTTGAACTTCAGACCTTTTAGTTAGCAGCTGAGTGCTTACTATTGCATCACCAGGGCTATTTATCTGCATTGTATGCAATGAAAATAAAAGTTGAGAAAATTTAAAATGATTAGTTAATGATCATGCAGCTAATAAAGACCAGGCTTTGAACCACAAACTGAATTTTGACCTTTCTGAACTTTGACATGTTTGCCTCTTTTCTACTACAATGTCTTTATTTTTCAAACTTTTGGAATTTTACCTTGCAAAATTCAAATATTGACAGTTCTAGTAATTCAAGAGAACAGAGACTATGAATGCTGGAATGAGTAGAAAATAATTGTTGAGCTCAGTTACTTGCTCTACTCAGAGGTTGCAAAAAGGGAAGGTTCAGATTTTGTGGAGTCTCTTTAAGAAAAACAATAAAATATTATCAATAATTTTAACACAAAGTAAACACTTATTTAGAAAGAAAATAAAACAACAAATACTGAAATCTTACAAATTCAAATAACTTCTTATTGAGATCTTTTGGGCATTTTGTCAAAATACTTCTTGAAGATATGGTTCATGAACTAGTTTTCTCCTCTTAACAAAGACTCTATTACCGTCCAATAACTCCCAGTACTAACAGTTGTTGGTAAGTACTGCAGAGTCGGTTCCAACTCATAGTGACCCTGCACAGGATTTCCGAGGCTGTAAATCTTTACGGGAGCAGAATGCCTGGTCTTTCTCCCATGGAACTGCTGGTAGTTTCGAACTGCCGACCTTGAGGTTAGCAGCCCTATTCGTAACCACTACGCTACCAGAGCTCCTTAGTACTAACAAAGACCCATGTAAATAAAAGGGCTTGACACTTAAGCTTCCTTAGCATGTTGGAAGTTGTCTTTGGAGGAGCCCTACTAGTAGACTGGATAAGCGCTCCTCTGCCAATCTAAAGGTTGAAAGTCTGAACCCACCAGTTGCACTTTATGAGTGAAACATGTGACAATCCGCTTCCATAAAGACTATTGTGGTTGTTAAGTGCTATCAAGTCAGGTCAGTTCCAAATCATAGGTCATGCATAGGGCTTCCAAGGCTGTAAATCTTTGTGGGGCAGAAAGCCTCATCTTTCTCCCGTGGAGTGAAAGATGGACTAGAATTGCTGACCTTGTTGTTTGCAGTCCACTGCTTATCTTATAGCACTACTGTATTCTGTCTATAAAGATTACTATCTTAGAAACCCTATGGGCAGTTCTAGTCTGTTCTGGAGGATCATTATGAGTCAGAATCCACTCAACAGCAATGAGTTCAGTTGTCCTTGAATGTGGATGAACCAAATGCACTTCAATACAATTGTATTATAATAATTGTAATAATACAATTTTTTCCTGATAATAAATCTTTGGGCTACTAATCTTAAATCCATGACTTCCAAAAGTACTTATGCACACACATGCATGTAAGTAGATGAACACACAAGCTCTATGGTAACAGAGGAGAAAAGAACTCTTAATTCTCTCTGGCAGCTTTAAAAAAATATTTCATAGACTATATAACATTTCCTTTGGATTAGGAAAGTTATGTGTTGTTGTTGTTGTTAAATGTTGTTAAGTCAGTTCCAACCCATAGCGACCCTGTAGAGGGCTTCTGAATAGCAGTTGGTGAGCTTGAACTGCTGACCTTGTGGTTGAAACCGACTTTGCTGTCCAGCACATTAACCCACAGTGCCATACCAGGATAGCTATATGTTGTTGTTGTTGTTGAGTGCCGTTGAGTAGCTTCCGACCCATACCGACCCTGTATAGGGTTTCCGAGGAGCTACTGGTGAGCTTGAACCACTGACCTAGCAGTTCAAATGGCTTTGCAGTCTGGTGCATTAACCTACAGTGCCACACCTGGACTCCAGGAAAGCTATACAGGAGTTTGTAAAACAAACTCTGGATAAAGGTGAATTTCCTGTTAAGATGAAATCTTTGAGTACAGAAGGACACTTCTGGGCTTTCTCCAATTCACTTCTAAGTCCCCAGCATCTGGTGGAATCTCAAATAAACAGGTTCAAATAAAATGATGGGAGGAAGACTACGGTTTTATTTCTATAGGTCAATAAAGCCGCTCAATCAATACAGGAAAATTGGCATAAAGGGTTAAGAACCAAATCTGAAAGGTATTCCAAAATTTAGAATCAGGTCATTGCCTGAATTGTTTCTAAATCATTTGAAAAGATTTATTTCAAAATTTACAAAGTATTTTACTTTAAAATCACTAGTCAAATTTTGCATGCATTAAATATCAATACATATTGGACAAAAAATTTAAAATATAACTTAATATTCTAGCAATTAAGAGCTAATTGAATAGTACAGTGTGGGCAGAGATATATATAATAAAGTCCTATTGCTTAGTTTAATTACTATCTCAGATGATGTTCCACCCACAGTAATTCTCCATAAAACAACATAAAGTGCACACATTTAGGGGATTAAGTTAACTATTTCCAGGCATGATTTGGTACTGATTAAAGTTAATTAAAGTAATGAAATTAAAATATTAGCTTATGTTTATTCCTATTTAAATATTGATAGCCACAAGAATCAATAGTCCACATATGACTTACTTTTAAGTGTTCTTAATTTTTCTTTTTAGCTCTTTTGGTAAGAAATAAATATCTTGAAGTAATTTATATGTTTTTCTAAAACAGTCACCAATACACAAGTATTCATCAGACTACATGTTGAAAATCAAAGGAAGACTCATACGAATTTGCAAAAATGACTACTCCTATGTGCTCCATTCTGCCCTCAGAGCATGTCATTTCTGAGTAAGTCATACTTGCCAAAGTGAGTATTACTCATACATTTTTATTTATTTTGTGACATTTTCAGTCATGCCTGGCATTTACTTTAGAAGACCATTTAATCATGGGTCTCTAATCATCATTTAAGTTGATTTGCTAAGATTATTAATAGTTATTGATTAAAGATCACAACCAACCAGTATTATGTGATGCAAAATCATTGGCTTCATGCAATAACTGATTGTGACAGAATGCTTCTTTCAAATAAATCATTATTGATTGTATTCTAAATTTTCTCTGGGGCATGGGTATGTAATTATTTTTCTAATATTAATGGAAATGTTTGCATTTATTTGTAAAAGAAGTGAAGATTAAGTTTGATTATAATAAGAAGGCTCTATAAATGCCACCCAAACTTTCATGTTCATTCATGATAAATTACATTCTTCTGTCTAGTAGTTCCTGTGATTCATTCAAGCATCTCTCCAAGAGATATTTGGGTAAGTAAACCTCACTATGTGTCTTAGTCTGGTGTGGTGCTACAGGTTAATGCGCTGGACTTCAATGTCAGTTTGAACCACAAAGTCAGCAGTTCAAGCTCACCAGGTGCCAGTTAGAAATCCTATACAGGGTTGCTATGAATCAGAACCAACTCTATGGAACTTAACAACAACGGCATGTGTCTTAGTTATTTTGTTGTTGTTCATGTTAATTGTCTTTGAGTTGGTTTCACTCAGAGAGACCCTGTCTAGGGTTTCTGAGGCTTTAAGTCTTAATGGGAACAGAAAGCCTCATCTTTCTCCATTGGAACAGCTGGTGTGCTCAAACCATTGACCTTGCAGATGGAAGTCTAGTACTTATCCTACAGAGCCACTGCACTTAGCTACCTGTTGTTGTTATTGCTGTTAAGTGCCTTAGAGTTGTTTCCAACTCATAGAGACCTGGATAGAGTTTTTGAGGAGCTCCTGGTGGGTTTCAATTGCCTACCTTGTTTGTAGTTAGCAGTCCAGTGCTTATCTTACAGTGCCATACCAGGACTTCACTTTGTTACTTGGTGGTGGTAGTTATGTGCCGTGGAGAAGATTCCGGCTCATGGTGACTCTGTACAGGGTTTCTGAGGCTGTAAATCTTTACGGGAGCAGAAAGCCTCATCTTTCTCCCACAGAACAGCTAATAGCTTTGAACTGCTGACCTTGTGGTTCACAGCCCAATTCGTAACCACTACGCTACCCGAGCTCCTTCACTTTGTTACTTAGTGATGTAAATATGACAAGTAGGTAGCTTTAGAGACAGAAGGACTATTTAGGAAGCTAAGTATCTTAATTCGGGATGTGTCTCTCGAGAGAAAGAGATCCTTCCTTGTTAGTAACCATGTCAGGCCCTTGTCATTCCTTGGTATCGGTCTTTCCCGTATGCTTGTCTTTGGGTCCATTCTGCTGTTTATAAATCAAAAGGGATTTGTTTAGAACCCTCACTCTGGTATGACCTCGTTCATGTAACAAAAACAAGCAATTTTTACAAACAGGGTCACAACCACAGGTAGGAAGGCCAAGACTTACATACATATTTGGGGGTCCACAGTTCAATCAACAACATTCCAAATCAACACTAAATTCAGAAATGCACTTGTTCTAATTGAAAGAATTTTCAGAAGGTGAAGAATAATGGATAACATTGTTTAGAATCAAATGAAACAATATACCTACCATACACTGGCATCCTGGTATAGTGCTGCAGGATAATGCATATAACTGCAAGACTGGTTTGAACTGCAGGGTCAGTGGTTCAAACTCACTAGCCACTCCTTGGAAACCCTATACAAGGTCGCTATGAGTTGTGGGATGACATCAAGAATATCATACATGAAGAGAGCAAAAAGTCATTAAGAAGACAAGAAAGAAGGAAAAGATCAAGATGC
>NW_006408626.1:10468749-10469228 GCF_000296735.1 Chrysochloris asiatica
TTAAAATTCTTAAGAAATCTCTGCAAGAAAGAAAAATGTGTGTTGATGAAAGAAATTTGTCTAATTTTGTTAAGTGTGTCCAGCTGATTAGCCCCCGGTTACCTCAGAGTGGTATCTTGGGGGAATCAGAATGGAAAAGAGTCAGGAGGGAGATGAAACTTTGGCTTAGGGAACATAACAATGATAGCCAGGATCCCCGACAAGGATTGGAGAAAGACTCATTAACAACCTATGATATGCAAATGATACAATTGCTTGCTGAAAGTGAAGAGGACTTAAAACATTTACTGATGAAGATCTAACAGCACAGCCTTCAGTATGGATTACATCTCAATGTCAAGAAGACAAAAATCCTCACCACTGGACCAATAAACAACATTCTTATCAATGGAGAAAAGATTGAAGTTGTCTAGGACTTTACTTTACTTGAACCTACAATCAATGCTCACGGAAGCAGCAGTCAAGAGATCAGACAACGT
>NW_006408626.1:10469686-10476984 GCF_000296735.1 Chrysochloris asiatica
GTTGGCCCAGGATCGAACATTGTTTCGTTCTGCTGTGCATGGAGTCGCTATGAGTCGGTTCCGACTCGATGGCACCTGACAACAACAACAACATGACTGGAAACCAACTCTACAACACGTAACTACAACAACTATACACTAGTTAGCATATTGTACATTATATAATGCCTACGTTAATGAGCTATCCCTGACTCAGATTTGATCTCCAGCAAATACAAGGGTAAGTAAAAAAGTATTGCTATGAGGATTCTAGTTCATACACACATGGTATTATCCCAAACAAAACATGCTTAAACATGTGTCTGAAATCAGTAAATGGCTACAGACAAGTTCTCACAGTAATACACTTTTCTTAGTCTCATCTGAATGCCTTCAGAAAAATAGCTTGAGTTATGGCTTCTGAGGGGATCTCCTAGGCCAGTTAGCTACAAGGCAGAGAGGTCAGTTCAAAAGGTATGGCGATTGATTATGGAACTCCAAAAGCCTAATCTTAATAGATATTCTTGAAAAACACAGGATGGCCACAGAAGCTTACTATGAAGATGTCTTACGAAAACTAAAAACTGCATTTGTGGGAAAAAGGACAGGAAATTTGCACATATGAATATATTTTCCATCTTGACAATACAGTGACTCATACATCCAGGGTAGCAAGGACTAGCCTACAAGAATTTCATTAGAAACCTTGCTCAATCCACCCTACAACCCAGATCTTGCCCCTATAGACTGCTTTTTGCTCTCCAAACTCAAAGAACATTTCAAAGTAACTTGATTTGAGTGCCTTGAGAATGCCAAAACTGACATTTAATGCGATGTAAATCTTTGCAGAATTCTTTGGGGAAAGTTAGAGAGATGGAAACATAACCTTCAGAAGTATACAGACTTAGATGAAGGATATGCTGAGAAACAATAGCTGCACATTTAGATATTTTTAATAATGGTTTAATAATGGCATCTATCATTATGCAGCGATACTTTTTACTTACCCTTGTATCTGCAAGGCTATGTCCCAGTCTGCTTAACCTTTCTGTTTTTAACAGTGACCTAAAGGGGACACTTACACTTTCAGAACGTTTGATGATAGCTTTACTCACTAAATATCAACTCAACTATTCTCACACTGAAGAGGCTTCATTATAGAAGCCCAGAAGTTTGTATTTTGTCCAACTGAGAGTAACACTGGTCATTTCTTTTTCTGTTAACTTTAACTGCACTGGCTTTCCTTTCTATCCTTTAGAAAAGTAAACCTTGTATGATTTACCAATGTTTTCAGCCATGTTTGATCCTAAATATTACGATCTCTAGTTTATTCTAGATAATATATTTTGATTAATGATAAAAAGTCAATGTCCTTGAATTTACACTCATTCTTTTCATATTTTAATTGGTTATAGCTATGAAACTCAGTTTAGAAGTAAATATTTCACTTTTCATATTTACAATTCTATTAAAATAGATATCATTTAAACTCAAGTTAAATTATAATCACAAGCAAGACCTAAAGCATGGAATCTTAACCATAAATATCAAAACATCATCTTTGCCAATAAGAAATGTGATTTATAAGGTCTGTTAGATTCTCCTAATTTTCCTAGATATTTAAACAGAGCCAATTTTGGCAGAAACATAAGCTTTATCATTTAAATCCTCAGTCCTTCAGTTGGAATCAAGCCTTCTATACTGAGACGCTGCTTTTGAATTACACTCCAAATAAACTTATTTCACAAATATTCCCAGAGAATCTTGATTATGACCTTTTCATTTCTCCAATGGTTTCACTTAAAAAAAAGAAAAAAAAGTTTACTGTGAATTTTGACAAGGTTTACAGAGCACATCATCAGGTTTACATTCAACAAATCATACACTTTGTTTCATCTCAATGATTGTAGTCCCTTCTTTGTAACAACAGTTCCTCCCTTTGGTTCTTATTTCCATTCAATCCCCTTTTTGCAATCATTCTGAACTTTGCCCCCAGGTAAGTGTTGCCCTTTTGATCTTGAATGGTTGACCATTCTATGATGATTATATCTTACTAATGTTGTTACATATACATATCTACCTGTTTGTTGAAAATTGAACTAAGATGTTGAGTGCTTTTTCAGACCTAAAGGTTGGCCAAGGGCCATAGTCTTGGGTTCCTCCAGTCTTTTGCTAAGCAGTAATCCTGGTCTTTTTTTTATAATTTGGATTTTTATTCTACATTGTCTCCCACTCTATTAAGAAACTTCCATAATGTGATCCATTTCAGAGCAGTTAGTAGAGGTAGCTGGGCAACTTCTAATTCTTCTGGTCTCAGAGTCATGGAGACTGATGTTCACATGTTCCATTAGTCCATAGAACTAATTGATTCCAAGCATCTTCAGTTCCATCACTCTTCTTTCTTCTGCACATGGAGAGACCAATAGTTGTACCTTGTTGTTGTTGTTGTTATGTGCCGTGGAGTCAGTTCCAATTCATAGCGACCCTGTGCAGGGTTTCCGAGGCTGTAAATCTTTACGGGAGCAGAACGCCTACCTCATCTTTCTCCCGTGGAGCAGCTGGTAGTTTCAAACTGCTAACCCTGAGGTTGTGGCCCGATTCATAACCACTATGCTACCAGAGCTCCTTAGATGGTTGCTAATGGTAACTGTTTTCAATTTGATTGACATCATTCCTTCCTAATGTTTCTGTCTATGCCTTTTGCTAGTGTATCTAATAAACCAATTCCTATTTTTATGTTAAGAATGAGTGAACAGTTTACTTATTACCTCATTTCAGGCATTTAAATTCACTTAAATCAGAATTACCTTAATAATTAAACATAGTGGACTTTTTTTTTTTTTCTTTTAACTATAAAAGACCTCTTTATTTTAGTCCTATCCCCCTAGGTCTTATTTTTTCAAATATTTTAAACATCAATTTTTATTTTGTGCAAATAAATGATCAATATGGACTCTCTAGAGAAGTAGCCATGTGATTCAAGTAAATGTGTCTGCTTCAGCAATCATTTCTTGAATTTTGATGATTTCACTAATAGTTAAATGATCTACTTATTAATATGAGATTAAAATTGTCATATTTTCAACCAAATGTAGAGAAGTGAATCATGGTTTTCATTGCTATTTATTAAGTATTAAAAATAACCTCTGGACTTCACTACTACCTATACGGACTTCCATGGAGGAAGAGTACTAAAGCAGAGAACCATTGTCTTAATCCAAAAGAGTGATTTAAAGGTTTAGAATATACTATCAGTGGAATTGTTTTAAGATAGGTTCATCCATTCTATGCTCAGAAAATATACTCTTAGAACTTCATATTGAAACAAATCAGTTATTCTAACGTGGCTTCTCAATCCAAAAATCTTAAACCCTTTAAATGTTATTGAAATATGAGAGTAAGTGAAAAATATTGCAAACAAATCATACACATTGTTATTAAGCAAAAACATCAACATGTGAAGCTAGTGTTTCTCAACATATTCTCTACCTAGGTCTGTCTACACACTTCTTAAGGCAGTGTTTCTGTATCTTTAACCCTTCCCTGAAAAAGTCCGCACACTTTTATTTGCAACAAGTCAAAACCACAGTTTTGAAATCCTGGTGGGACTAAAATTGTGTTCCTTCAAAATGTTATTTGTGTTTTGGGAACAAAAAGTTTGGGGCAAATCAAGACTGAAGGATGAAAGGGGTAAGGTTCTCCAATAAAATTTTCTTATGATAGCCTTTGCTACCCTTGACGAATAAGCAGGTGCATTGTTGTGATGGAGAAACAAACAACTAAAAAACATAGCACAATTTTCCCGGCCTTTTTCTCACCTATACAGTTTTAAAGTTTCTTAAAACTTCTAAAAAATAAGTCACTGTGATTGTCCTGTGTCCCTCATGAAAATATATAAAGATTACAATCTTGTGATTCCACAAAAATATACCCCCAACCTTCTGAGATGACCTCTTTGCCTGGAATCTAACTGGACCAGAGGATCTGCTTGGAAGTCATATATTTAATTGGACTTTTTTTATTTTTTTATTTTAAAGGAGTCCTGGTGTGGCATTGAAGGATAAGCACTAGACTGCAAGGTCAGTTTGAACTGCAAATTCAGTGGTTCAAACTCACCAGGCACTCCTTGGAAACCATACAGAGGGTCACTATGAGTCAAAACAACTCGACAGCACTTAACAACCAGAACAATGAGACTAAGGGGATCCTGGTGAGCTGTATGATAAACAATGGACCATAGTTAGGTTATTTAAACCACAGTTAGGTCATTTGAACGGCAAGATCAGCAGTTCAAACTCACAGGCTGCTCCTTGGAAATCCTGCATAGGGATGATATGAATTGGAACTGTCTCAAAGGCACTTAACAACAACGAGACTAAGAAAAGTATATTGCTGAGAGAATTTGTCTGAAGCTTCCTACTGATTACAGGTCGTCATAGTGATATGCCGAGGAGTCTATTCCAACTAATAGTAACCCTGTACAGGGTTTCCAAGGCTGTAAGTCCTTACAGGAGAAGAAAGCCTCATCTTTCTCCCTCAGAACAGTTGGTAGTCTCAAACTGCTGATCTTAAGGTTCGCAGCACAGTTTGAAAACAAACACTATCAGAGACATATGTAAAGACATTTTGTTTGGAGTCAACCCAGGCATATATGAACTAGACCTCGGTGGTGGTGGTGGTTATTATGTGCCATGGAATTGGTTATGACTTATAGCAACCCTATACAGGGTTTAACATTTTTTTACTTACTCCTATATATGTAGCCAAATTGAAGAGGCATGGTGTTGCACTCCTATAAATGGCTACCACTCGTTTGTCACTTTGTCATACTGTGGTGGCTTGTGAGTTGCTGTGATTCTGAAAGCTATGCCACCGGAATTTTAAATACCATCAGGGTCGCCCATGGTGGACAGGTTTCAGATGAGCTTCCAGACAAAGACAGACTAGAAAGAAAGAGTGACGAACTACTTCCAAATATTTACTCACTGAAAACCTTATGGATAGCAGAAAAACACTATCAGATATAGTGCCAGGAAATGATGCCCTCAGGTTGGAAGGCACTCAAAATATGACTGGGAAGAGCTGCCCTTCAAAGTAGAGTTGACTATAATAACGTGAATGTAGTAAAACCCATGGGAGAAAAGCCTGTGGGACCTTCATTTGCTGATGCAGCAAAAAAAAAAAGAGAAATAGCTATAAACATCCTTTGAATATCGGGACATGGAATGTACAAAGTATGAATCTGGGAAAATTGGAAGTTGTCAAAAATGAAATGGAATGCATACACATCAATATCTTAGGCATTAGTGAGCTGAAATGGACTGGTATTGGCCATTTTGAATCTGACAAACACATGGTTTACTATGCTGGGAATGACAAATTGAAGAGGAATGGTGTTGCATTCATCGTCAAAAAGAACATATCCAGATCAGTCATCAGGTAAAATGCTGTCTGTGATAGGATAATACCCATGTGCCTACAGGGAAGCCCAGTTAATACCACTATTGTTCAAAGTGATGCACCAACCACTAAAGCCAGTGTGAATTAAACAGAAGAATTCTACCAACTTCTTCAATCTGAAATCTATCAAACATGCAATCAAGATGTATTGACCATTACTGGTGATTGGAGTGCAATGGTTGGGAGAAAAGAGGAAGAATTACTAGTTGGAAAATATGGCCTTGGTGATAGAAATGATGCTGAAGAATGCATGATAGAATTCTACAAAATCAATGATTTGTTCATTTCAAACACCTTCTTTAGACAGCATGTAAGACGACTATACACATGGACCTCACCAGATGGAATACACAGAAATCAAATTGACTACATATGTGAAAAGAGACGACAGAAAAGCTCCATATCATCAGTGAAAACAAGGGCAGGAGCAGACGGTGGAACAGACCCTCAATTACTCATATGCAAATTCAAACTGAAGCTGAAGAATATGAAAACAAGTCCACGAGAGCCAAAATATGACCTCGAATATATCCCACTTGAATTTAGAGATCATTTGAAGAACAGATTTGATGCATTAAACACCATAGACCAAAGACTAGAAGAGTTGTGGGATGACATCAAGAACATCATGCATGAAGAAAGCAAAAAGTCATTGAGAAGCCAAGAAAGAAGGAAAAGGTCAAAATGGATGTCAGAAGAGACACTGAAACTTGCTCTCCAGCAAAGAGATGCTAAAGCAAATGGAAGAAATGAGGAGGCCCAAGATCTGAACAGAAAATTTCAAAGATCAGCTCGAGAAGTCAAATATTACAAACATTACAATATTTGTAATATTACAAATATTACAACAAAATGTGCAAAGATCTGGAATCAGAAAACCAAAAAGGAAGAACACGCTCAGCATTTCTCAAGCTGAGGGAACTGAAGAAAAAAATTCATGCCTCAATTTTCGTTATTGAAAGATTCTCTGGGCAAATTATTGAATGATGCAGAAAGCATTAAGAGAAGATAGAAGGAATACACAGAGTCACTGTACCAACAGGAAATGGTTAATATTCAACCTTTTCAAGAGGTAGCATATGATCATGAGCCAATGATACTGAAGGAGGAAGTCCAAGGTGCATTGAAGGAAGTAGCAAAGAAGGAATTGATGGAATAAAAATTGAAATCTTTCAAGAAAGTAAAGTGGCACAGGAGGCACTCACTCATCTCTGCCAAGAAATTTGAAAGACACCTATCTGGCTGACTAATTGGAAGAGATCCATAGTTGTGCCCCTTCCAAAGAGAGGTGAACCAATGGAATGCAGAAATCATCGGACAATCCCTTTGATATCCCATGCGAGTAAAGTTTTGCTAAAGGTAATACAGAAATAGCTACAATCATACATTGATAGAGAACTTCCAGAGGTTCAAGGTGGATTCAGAAAGGCTGTGGGACGAGGGATATCATTGCTGATGTTAGATGGATCTTGGCTGAAAGAAGAGAATATCAGAAAGATGTTTACCTGTGCTTTATTGACTACACAAAGGCTTTCAATTTTGTGGATCATGACAAGCTATGGACAACATTGCAAAGTATGAGTATTCCGGAACACTTAACTGTACTCATGAAGAATCTGTACCTGGACCAAAAGGCAGTTGTTCAAACAGAATATGGGAACACTGAATGTTTTAAAATAAAGAAAAGCGGATGAAAAGGTTGTATACTTTCACCATACTTATTCAACCTGTGTGCTGAGCAAATAATACAAGAAGCTGGGTTATATGAAGAAAAACATGGCATCAGGATTTGCTGCGGACCATGTAAGACTGGTCAGAGGTTCGAGGCCCTACAGGCCCGAGTGTAACAAATGAGGCCA
>NW_006408626.1:10478389-10496055 GCF_000296735.1 Chrysochloris asiatica
AGGACTTCATTCTTCTTGGATCAACTATCAACACTCACGGAAGCAGCAGTCAAGAGATCAGACAACGTATTGCATTAGGCAAATCTGCTGCACAAGACCTTTTTAAAGTGTTGAATAGCACAGATCTCAGCTTGAGGACTAAGGTGTGCCTGACCCAAGCCATGGTACTTTCAATAACCTCATATGCATGCGAAAGCTAGACAGTAAATAATGAAAACTGTAGAAGAATTGATGCTTTTGAGTTATGGTGTTAGAGGAGAATATTGAAAGTGCCATGGGCTGCCAAAGAACCAATATATCCGTGTTAGAAGAAGTGCAGCCAGAGTGCTTCTTGGAGGCCAGGATATCTAAACTTCGCCTCTCATACTTCAGACATATTGTCAGGAGGTACCAGTCACTGGAGAAGGAGATCATGTTTGGTAAGGTGGACGGTCAGAGAAAAAGAGGAAGCTCACAATGAGATGGATTGGCCAAGTGGCAGCATCGATGGATTCAAGCATGGCAACAGTAGTGAGATTGGCCCAGGATCGGGCAGTGTGTTGTTCTGCTGTGCATAAGGTCACTATTGGTCGGTATTGACTCGATGGCATCTAACAACAACAACAATATATGTAGCAATTTCACTTAAATACAATATGCACAAATTTTACAAAATTGTAGATAAATTTTTTGATAGACTATATTTTGATATGAAAGGAATGCCATTTGCAGCCTTAGTATAATTTATTTCTTTTTCTTCATTTGAAAGAAAACAAAAGCATCCAATTAAATGTTCTTTGATACTTAAGCCCATTAAATTTAAAACTATATTTTTATTGATTTATCATTGTCTTGAGAATTTAATTAGATATCTGAGTTATATATTCCATATTTATACTATACAAACATAGACAAAGGAGTTATTTAAGTTATAAAGCCATTTAAAACTGTATGCAATTCCATTCAAGAAGGCATGTCGTATTCAAAGTCATTCCCTTTATTAATAAGGGAATATTCCAGCCTTTACTTTGTGAGCAGCAATATATTTCAATGTCTTGAATTTAAGACATTTATGTTTCAAATCTACTTCACAGGTATGAGCACATTAATGCTAGCAATGATTTGCTCACCCATTCCCTATTTAGTCATAAACCATTAGCTTCCTCATAGTTGCATTCACCATGAAATCATTTTGTCCCTTATAGTCATGCCATTACCAACCCTTGACACTTTACTTTACCTTGTGCTGAAGTAGCCATGCCATTACCTTTTCCTCTGACACCTACAGTGTTACTATGCCTGTTCCTGTCCTGGGCCACAAAACATTGTAGATAAGCGACAAGACAACTTAATAAATCAAGAAGCCTTCACATTTCTTTCAACTCAGACCTCATCATTATAACACAATCCTTTATTTTGCCTCTGTTCCCTTGAAGTGTCCATGACCTTCATAATTTTATTATTGTAACTTGTAAGCTTATAACTCCCAAGTCCATGGAAATTCTTAGCCCAGTTCCTCACAGAAAGTATTATTAAATATTTTATGAACTAAGAATATTTCTTACCTGCTTGTCAGAAATATTTTCAAATGGCCACATGCTATTTTCTCAGGTGAGATAGCCTATTCTTGCAACAATCTTAACACAAAAAAAAACCAAATTTTCATCCATTACCCAAAACCAGTTGTTGTCAAACCAGTTCCATTTTATGGTGACCCCTAGTAGTATAGTAGCTCACAAGCTGGACAAGTAAAGGCAAGGTCAGCAGTTGGAATCTACCAATCGCTCTGAAGGAAGAAGATGAAGCTTTGGGATCACAGAAAGATTTACAACTTTGGAAACCCAATACAGATTAATTATGGATTGGGATGGACTCAAAGGCACACAACCACTACCACCACCATGTTTGTTAAAGTAGAACTGTGCTTCAGAGGGTTTTAAATGGCTGATTTTTCAGAATCAGATAGCCAGATCTATCTTTCTAGGCACATCTGAATAGACTCAAGCCTTCAAACTATTAGACAGCAGCCAAATGCTAATTACCATTTTCAACACATAGGAAAGCCAAACTTTCATCACCTTAAGCTGAATTAATTCTATTTACCTACTTACTTATTTCTTTTAATGTCCACCAAGAATTTCTTAGTTTGCCAGGCACATAACAATTAGTCACTCAATTATTAAAAATAATAATAATGATAATAATCAGATCAAATGATACATTCGCAAAAGAGAGAAAACTTATTTAAATCCCTATTAAATTTTCTATGTGGTCATCCAAAATTTCAAGAGTTTTCCTCTTTAATGTTTAATTTCTTAAAAATTTTACATACTATACTTTCCTGTTACTCTTACTGAGTACACCAACATCATAGTAATTTTTTCAGTATGTTTTTAGTCAGTCCTGACATTCTAATACATATCATTTAAAAATTAATGTTATAATATTTAATATAATAACTTTTATATTACTAATCAGGGACTGGAAGGCACATGTTATGAATTCTGTGGCAAATTATAAACAACTCCAGTTCACAGTTTCATGGTTTCCCCCCCCAATAAAATAGACAATCCTTAAGCAGGAATTTTCTATCTAATTTCTCTCAGTTCAGCCTTTTACAACCTTAGTGTTCTCTGAGAGCTTCAGAAAAAACAAGACATCCAAAATTGCTTCTAACTACCTTCCAAGCTGTCATTCTATCCATATTTAGCAATATAATAACTACAATATCATAATAAGAACAGCTATTGATTTACTAATCAATAACTATGTGAAAACACTATGCTAAGCACTGTAGATTAGCTGCCTCATTTAATCTTCACCATCACCCTATCTGAAAACCAAAACTCAGTGTCCACTCATAGAAATTCTATAGAACAGCTCCATATGGTTTTCAAGACTATAAATCTTTATAGAACCAGACTGCTGCATCTTTTTTCCCATGTAGCAACTGGTGGGGAGTCCTGGTGTGGTGCTGTAGGATAATCATTGGACTGTTAACCACCAACTGACTCTACAACACTTAACAACAACCTTTGGATTACCAGGAAAAGTACTTAACCACTGTTACACCAGGGTTTCTGCACATCCTATTTCTGTTGTTGTTGAGTGCTATCAAAATGGTTCCGACTCTTAGGAATTGATGCACTACAAATAGAAATCTTTTAACAAACGGATGCAGCACTGAAGGTACTCACTCATCTATGCCAACAAATCTGAAAGGCAACTACCTGTCCAACTAATGGAAATCATCTATATCTGTGACCATTCCAAAGAGAAGTGACCAAATAGAATGTTGAAATCATTGGACAATGTCATTAATATCACATGCATGTAAAGTTTTGATCATGATAAATCAAAAATGGCTGTAAAAGTACACTGTCAGGGAACTGCCAGAATTTCAAGCCAATTCAGATAAGGAAGTGGAACGGGGCTATCACTGCTCATTACTGACATCAGATGGATCTTAAAGAAAAGCAGAGAATACCATAAAGATGTTTGCTTGTGACTTATTGATTATGCAAAGACTTTCGACTCTGTGGATCATGGAAAGCGATGGACAATATTGCAGAGTATTCCAGAAACCCTAGTTATACTCATGAGAAACCTGTACATAGACCAAGCCAAATAATAGACTGACTTATATAATAAACAATAATACCTGGAAGGAATGCTCTCCTTATATCATCCATAGAGCAATAATTGTATAAAACCAAAGGAAGCAAAGGACAGGGAAGCCAGAAGAATGGAAATGGGGAATCCAGGTGAAATAAGAAGGGTGGTAACCTATTGCAGGGATTACAACCAATGTCATGGAATATTCTGTTTGTGATTTATTGAAAGGGAAACTATTTTATTGTGTAATCTTTTACCTAAAGCACAATAAAATGTTTCCAAAAAAAAAAAAGACAGACGCCTAGAATTTCTATACAAAGCAGACAGTGGGCTGTATGTTGAATGTGAGGATGCTCTAAAAAGCCACCCTACTCAGAAACACTTCCTGTCAGCTATCACCTCAGAGCCAGAAATCCCAATTTGCAGAAGTTAAAATGAGGAAGCCCAGTTAAAATGCAAATGCACATACATTGCTAGAAAGAAAGACACATGGGGAAAACATACTCAAATATCACCTACTTCCCACTTATGCCTCAGGCCAGCCTGCTGAAAGGAAACCCTACCAAGCTTCAAAGAACTGTGATGTGCTATTCCTAGAACAAATACTTGAATAATTTTTGTCCTGATTCTCAAGACGATTCTCTGTACTTCAATATTCCATATTTTACTTCATTTAATATTTATGACTTTTTTAGTCCCCCACCCCCAAAAAATACCTCAAACTATTTATTTCAAATAGAGGAATTTTATTATTCCATTTTTAAAGGGTGTCTCTTTAGGCATCTCTCGTGTCAACAGCACAGGGTGTGACAGACTATTTAAACGGGGAAATAGAGCTGCTGTGCATAGATTTATAACACCTTTACCTAATGAAATTTCCCCATTGTTTGCCCATCAGAGTAGGGGACACCTGACAATTATTTCCATAGCAATCTATTCAGGTCTTCCTAACTTAACAACAATGAAAATTTCATCTATTTCAGCAATGTCACTGAAAAAAGGTAACACTGACTTTGCATGTGAACTTTTAAGCTCCATTTTCTAAACAAATGCAGTAGTAAATCTTTTTTCTAATTTAAAATAGAAGAAAATCAATTCTGGATATTGAATTTGCAGTTATTGATCTATGCTTTCTAAACAGTCAGTAGAAGAAGTTACTATCATTCAGACCGCCTCTGTAATCAGTAATAATATTCCTTGAAAATATATTCCAGTTTTACTAAATTCACATTTATACTATGATTAATTAATGGGGATTGTGAGGTAGAAATGTGGATTTATCAAATTTATTTCACTCTCACAGAAATGAAAAAAAAAAAAAAAAAACAGATCAAGATTTTGACAACTCTGACAACTTTAAAGATAGTTTAATCATTTATCTATTTTCCTTTGGGATTACGTTTTGGTTATTTTTCTTCTTCTTTATCTGAAGAAATTGCTTGAATTCTCTTGGTAAAACAGGTAGAATGTTTATCAAACAAAACACTCAGAAATACAGTGGAGTAGAAGAATTTCAAATTAATGTGCCAATTAAATTTCCCTGTCTTCTCATTTTTATCTTCAAGAGCATTGCAATCTTATAAAACACATTAGTTTCAGTAAGAATATTTGAAAAACTTGTGTACTATCAAATCTCTCTTCCATCAAACACCAAATGAGGCATTTGAATGGATTATTGGTTCTGAGCCTTTGTGCATAGGTCATCTTTTCCAGCACAAACAAGTCATTCAGATATGAAGTCCTGAAAAAATACTCCTTGTGCCTACCAAGAACCAATTTAAGCTAAGTACTTAAGGAAGATTTTATCCCAGATCATATAATATCATATAATACATCCCTGTTGACAAGATATTAACTTAGTTCATTATAGTAGAATTATCCATAACCAAAAAAAAAAAGATAAGATACATGTAAATACCTGCATATATATGCTAACATAATCCAACTAAAAACTATATTTAGATGGAATTGACATATGGGTTAACTGTAAAAGCCATGAAATAACATGAAAACAAATTAAAAGATTATTTTACCTTAGAATGTGTTGACAATTTGGTTAAATATTTTTGAAATAACTTGATATTTCAAAAAATTTTCTAGATAATTATAGAATTTTTAATGCCCATAGCTTTACATTTATTTTATTATTATATAGCCTTTTCTAAAGGGATTTTTTTAAATTAAAGGATAAATGTCTTCTGCAGATTTGCCTTAGTAAAATTAAGAGAAGAACACATCCAGCATTTCTCTAGTTGAAAGAACTGATGAAAAAATTCAAGCCTCAAGTTGCAATATTGAAAGATTCTATGGATAAGCACTGGACTGCTAATCTCCAGGTCAACAATTCAAATATTCCAGTCATTTCTCACAAACCCTATGTAGGATTACTATGAGTCATATCTGACTTGACTGTACTTTACATCAATATGGACAAAATATTGAGCAATGCAAAATGCATCAAAATAAGATGGAAGGAGTACACAGAAATACTGTGTCAAAAAGAACGGATCAACGTTCAACTATTTCAGAAGGCAGTTAGTATATGATCAAGAACTGATGGTATTGAAGGAAGACATCCAAGCTGCACGGAAGAAAATGGTGAAAAACAAGGCTCTGGGAATTGACAAAATACCAGTTTAGATGCTTCTAGAAATGGATGTGATTGTGGAAGTGCTCATTTGTCTATGTCAAGAAATTTGGAAGACAACTACAGGGCCAATCGACTGGAAAAGATCCATGTTTGTGACCATTCCAAAGAAAGTGATACAACAGAATGTGGAAACTATAGAATAAAACCATTAATATCAGTCTCAAGAAAAAATTTACTGAAGACAATTTTAAAATGGTTACAACAGTATATTGACATGGAACTGCCAGAAATTTAAGCTGTATTAAGAAGAGGTTGTGGAATGAGGGATAACATTGCTGATGTCAAGTGGATTTTAACTAAATGTAGGAAATATCAGAAAAAATCTTTACTAGTGCTTTATTGACTACGCAAAGGCATGCATATGGGGCATAAGAAATTATGAATAAAATTGCAAAGAATGAAATGCCAGAACATTTTTTTTGTGCTCATGCCACACCATGAGGCAGCCCTTTGAGTAGAACAAGAGATTAATGTATGGTTTAAAATCAAGAAAAGTGTATGTCAGGGATTTATTCTTTCATCATATTTATTCAATCTGTGTGCTGAGCAAATAATCTGTGAAGCTGGACAACAATGAAGAAGAATGTGGCACGAAGACTCACTAACAACCTGTGGTATAGAGATGACACAGCCTGGTTTGCTGAAAGCATAGAGAACTTGATGCACTTGCAGATATTTCAAAATGAAGAAAACAAAAATCCTCACAACTAGATCAATTAACAACATCATAACAAATGAAGAAAAGATTGAAGTTGTCAGATTTTTTTTTTTTTACTTGCGTCAATAATAAACATACATGAGAGAAGCAGTGATGAAATCAAATCATATACTGTATTTGGCAAATTTACTGCAAAATACTGCTTTAAAAATATTAAAAGTCAAAGGTGACAATGGGATTAAAAGAATAGAATTTTTCCAGGAACTTTTTGAAGCCCTCTTGTACTACTTATGGATCTCGTAATCTAATGAATGATAAATTTTTATAAATATACCAAGTAAACCTGAAAATAGTGTGCATACTGAATTATCATGATCTACATATCAAAATACTCCTATGTCTACATTATATGAACTATGCTGTATAGTTCTTCCAATGAGCCCTGGTAGTCTGTTGGGTTAAACATTGGACTGTTAACCCAGGAATCCAAGTTTAAGCTCACCATCCTCTGCAGGAGAATGATGAAGAAGTCTGTTTCTGTAAAAATTTGTCCTTGTTGTTAGGTATCAAGTCGGTACCAACTCAGCAACCTTAGGCTCAACAGAAGGAAATACTGCCCGGTCCTGGGCTAACCTCACAATTGTTGCCCATTGATTGCTACTTTGCCAATCCATTTACACTGGGGGTCTTCTTCTTTTGCTCTGACCCTCCACTTTACCAAACATGATATCCTTCTCCAGTCACTGGTCTCTCCTAAAAATATATCTGAAGCATGAGAGACGAAGTTTGGCCATCCTGGCTTCCAAGGAGCACTCTGGCTGCACTTCTTCCAATACAGATCTGTTAGTTCTTTTGGCAGCCTATGATACTTTCAATATTTTCCTCCAACTCCATAACTCAAATGCATCAATTTCTCCATGATCTTCCTTATAAACTGCCCAACTTTCGCATGCACATGAGGTTGTTGAAAACACTATGGCTTGGGTCAGGCACACTTTAGTCCTCAAGCTGACATCTTTGTTTTCAGCACTTTAAAAAGACCTTGTGCAGCAGAGTTGCCTAATGCAATACGTCATTTGATTTCTTGACTACTGCTTCCATGAGTGTTGATTATTGTTGTTGTTAAGTGTTGTTGAGTCGTTTCCGACCCATAGCGACCCTGTATAGGGTTTCCAAGGAGCAGCTGAACCACCAACCTTGTGGCTCAAACGATATTTCAGTCCAGCTCATTAGCCCACAGTACCACACCAGAGTGTTGATTACAACCTCTTAAACTCAAGGGAGCAAATCCACTCTGTCCTATAGAGTCACTATTAGTCAGAATCTACTCAATGGCGGAGGGATTGGTATAGTTCTTCTATATTAGTTTTATTTTATCTGATCTTAGACTGGTATTGTTATATTATAATCTCCTTTATTTTTCCATGCTATTTTAAATCAACATTATATTTTTTAATAAAATGCTATGCCCTTTATAAATGGGTGGAAGCTCAAATGTTAAGGAAATTTATGGTAAGAACATCCTTACCTATCTCTGCTAACTCAGCCTGAGCTATCGCCCTGAAAATATTTATACTTTATTGCCATGTCTTTTCAGAACAGCTTACAGAATATTTTGTTATTCCTGTACTTTGGATTGAAGGTCTTAGCAAAAAAGAACTCAAATTTATCCCCACATTTTTTTATCTTATTTTGTTTATTTAATAAAGACTTCCAAGTCCATTTAGGCATCTAGTTACTTCTTTCTATTTGGCTGCCACCATGCAGTTTTATTGAAGCATTCATCATGCGAGATTGCAATTGTTTCATTTTCTCTATTCTTCTATTGCCTCCCTCACTTGGCAATAAAATCTGTTCAAGTAAGAATCTTGCCTTCTTTATTTTTACATCTGAAGAGTGAGTACAATGAGTGACACATAAAATAGCTTCAAGAAATATTTTGGTAGATAATGAACAAGGTAATGTGAAGAATTCTGAGGATTTAATGAATGCCATGTGGTGCTGATGGTTGTGGGCCGTCAAGTCTGTTACGACTCACAAGGGCAGAAAGCCTCATGTTTCTCTTGAGGAGTGGCTAGTGGATTTGAACTGCTGACTTTGCAGTTAGCAACCCATGAGTAACCCACTGTGCTACCAGGGCTCCCTGGTTATGAGTGCCATACCTTTATATTATCTCATTGTTCCTCACAAGCACCTTGAGTTATTTATTAAATGGAATCAACTGCCCTTTTGATAATTATTCTACAGCTCCATGCATACATTTTCTCTCCTTTTTTTTAAAACTTCTTATTGTGGATTGAAGGAAGGTTTACAGAACATATCATCAGTTTCACATTCAAAAAACATGAAATTCATTTCACCTGGATTGCAATTCCCTCAATGTAATGTCACTTGTCTCACTTAATCCCTGTGATTCTTGTTTCCATTCCTTTTTCTTTCTCTAGTTTTGTGAATTTTGTGCTTAAGTAAATGCTGTCCTTCTTATCTTGAATGGTTGACCATTCTATGATATGTATACCTCACTAATTTTGCTGTCTCCCCATACACCTATCTATTATTTGGCTGGAAATTGAGCCATGGAATTCAGTTCAGTTCCAGAGCTGAAGCATTACCAAGAGCCATTTGCTTTATGGTTTTACCTGTCTCTTTCTGACCAGCATATCTGTTTATTAAGATTTTGAGTTTCGTTCCACATTTTTTCCTACTCTATCCAAGAACCTTTTAATATGATCCCTTTCAGAGAAGTTGGTAGTGGCTACTGGGACCATACAGTTCTTCTGTCCTCAGGGTCTTAGTGAGAGATGCTCTGTGATTCTTCAGTCCACTGGACTAATTGTTTCTAAGTGGCTTCAATTTTCATTACTTTTCTTTTCTCTGGACAGGGAGAGACTAATAGTTGCACCTCAGATGGTTTCTCATGAGCTTTTAAGATCTCAGTAGCTACTCACGAAAGTAGGATACAGAACATTGTCTTTGTGGACTCCTTACTGTTGGTAAGTGCTGTGGAGTCAGTTCCGACTCGTAGTGACTCTGTAGATAGAGTTTCTGAGGAGTTTCTGGTGAATTTGAACCAGCAACCATTATGTATCCTACAGTGCCACATTTTGTGGACTGTGTTATGTCAATTGACCATGGTGTCCCACAAAACTATGGTCCTGAGTCTCCAGGCCCAAAAAATCATTTTCTCAAAGGGGTTGGTAATGTCTAAGCAGATTCTACAATTTTGCTCTCTGTATCCATTCATAGCCTTTCTTTGCATACATTATCCTGCTGTATTACAATTATTTTTCTATGTATCCTATTCTCTGCTATATAATAAACACATCTCAGAGATGGATGTCAGTGTCTATAGCCTTGCATAAAGCAAGCCTACACTTGCTAAGTTACTGTTTGTCAGAAGAATGAATGAATGAATGAGTGGGTTAATGAGATAGGTATGATTGCCACAACAAAGACTTTGACTGTTATTTGTTGTTGTTAACTGGCATAGAGTCAATTCTCACTCTGCATAGGATTTCTGAGGAGCAGTTGGTAGGTTTGAACAACCAACCTTTTGGTTTGCAGTCCAGTGCAAACCATACCAGGAGTCCTCTGGTTATTATTATAAATTATATTATACAGCACCATACCAGGAGTCCACTGGTTATTATTATAAATATCTATTATATTGTCATACTGAGAAAGAAACCTAGTACATGTAATATTTATCATATAATTTTTATAGTTAAATCATTGTTATAGCTTCCAGAGTATATATTTAATAGAAAAGGCAGTTTCTAAAGTGAAAAAAAATATATTCATTAGTAAATTATGTTTCAACCTAGTACCGATACAACAAAAGATTCATAGGTTGATGGAATAGAACTGAAAAGCCAGAAGTAAATTCATCCACACATAGTCAGTGGATATTTGACAAAATTCTGAAGCACATTAAATGGGGAAAAGATAATCTCTTTAGAAAATGGAGCTGACAGAACTAGAAATCCATTAACAGAATAATGAAACAAGACCTCTGACTCACACCATATACAAAAACAAACTCAACATAGATTAAAGACTTAAATGTAAAATCTAGAACTAAAAATCAATGAAAAAATAGGGACAAACCTAGGGGCATTAATACATGGCATAAATACACTGTCAAACATAAATAAAAACAATAGAAGACAAAGTAGATGACTGGAACCTCCTAAAAATTAGACACTTATGTGCATCAAAAAAATTTCACCTGAAGAATAAGAAGAGAGTTCACAGATTGGGAAAATTTTTTTGCAATGACATATCAAAGAAGGGACTGATCTCTAAAATGTATAGAAAACTACAACACCTCTTCAAGAAAAAGACAAACAACCCAATTAAAAAATTGGCAGAGGACATGAACAGACACTTTATCAAGGAAGACATTCAGGCAATTAACAAACATATGAAGAAATGGCTAGCAAACATTAGCCATTAAAAAGATGCAAGTCAAAACAACAATGAGATACTATCTCACAACAACATTAATAGCAAAGTTAAAAAATTTGAAAACAAATGCTACTGAGGATGTAGAGAGACCGGGGCTCTCCTACATTGCTAATGGGACTGTAAAACAGTTCAACCAGTGTAGAAAATGGAGTGTCGTTTCCTTGTTGTTGTTATTGTTATGTGCCATGGAGTTGGTTCCAACTCATAGTCGAGGCTATAAATCTTTACGGGAGCAGAAAGCTTCATCTTTCTCCCATGGAACAGCTAGTAATTTTGAACTGCTGACCTTAAGGTTCACAGCCCAATTCATAACCACTATGTTACCAGAGCTCCTTAGAAAGATGGAAATAGAAATACCATATGACCCAGCAATCCCTCTACTTAGTATAGATCCAAAAGAACTAAGAGCCAGAACACAAGTAGATATGCGCACACCAATGTTCATCACAGCACTATTCAAAATAGCAAAAAGACTGAAATAGTTTAAATGCTCATCAATGGAAGTATGGATAGATAAATAAATTTTGGTGCACAGACACAATACTAAGCAACACGAAAAAATAATGATGAATCTGTGAAATATCTTATAATATGAATGAACTTAGAGGATATTATGCTGAATGAAATTAGTCAATCACAAAAAGACAAATATTGTTTGAGATAACTATTGCAGAAATTCAAGAAAAAGTTTTTGGCTAAAAGAAACATTTACTGATGGTTGCCAGGGTTGTGAGGCAAGTGAGAGCCATTCATGGTTAGAGGGTAGCTACATGTTAACTCAGGTGACTGGAGGGCAATATATAAGAAGAGGGAGGTTGGCAGAAGAATGAAGACAGGTGAAGACACAAGGAGGTATGAAAGAGCTAAAGGTGACAGGAGTTTTTGTTGTTGTTACATGTTGTTGAGTCAGTTATGAATTATTGTGATCCTGTATAGGCTTTCTGGGAGTCTAAATCTTTGTGAGAACAAAAAGCCTCATCTTTCTACCACAGAGAAGCTGGTAGCTCAAATCACTGACCTTGTGGTTCACAGTTCAGTGCTTATCGTATGGATCCACCACAATATCGGGGTTAGAGGTAAATAGTGTTATTTACACAACCTTGAAATAACAGTGTAGATGATAGCAACATGGACAGATAAATAGGCTGAACAGTATGGGAGGAAGCGTGGGAGTATACCCACAAATACATAATTGTTTCAAAGAGGATATTTGTACATGGGTATTTATCTTAACTGAAATGTGGTGGCGCATACAGCAGGTAAAATGATAGAAACTTCTTAGATATTGTCAAACATCTTATGGCAATGGTTGCTAAGCCTGGGGGATCAGAATCATAGTCTATGGGGACTCTGGTTAATTGGCATAACATAGTCTACAAAGAAATATTTTACACCTTATCTAATTTTTGTTTGGGAAAACAAAAATTTATGATATTTTAAGAATATTATATGCGAATAACAGCAAGAGCTACTCAAGCTCGATTTATTCTGATGAGGTCATTTAAAAGGTGTTACTAAAGAAAAACAATTAAATAAATCATGTTCACTATAGAACAGGGTGCTACCTAATGAAAAACAAATTATAAGTAGTCTCTGTACTTAAAATTATATGCCTTGATGATTTAAATCTGGCAATTACAACACAACTTTTGAATATAATTATCAGTAATCTTCTTCTGACCCTCATTTACAAACTTCAGAAAATTTCTAAAAAGACCCTAAAAGCCTTTTAATTAATGAATTCAGACAGTACATCTAAGTCAATTTGAAATTGCTAATAATCATCTTAATTTTATAATATATACCCCATGACCTTTTATCCCCTCTATCTAGAAATATCTTCTTTTTTTTTTTTAACCACCCTCCATCTAAAAGCCGATATGTAAATTTGAGAAGCACACTGAACATCTAGGTTTCTGATTTATTTCCAAGTAAAATTCAGAGTTGACTTAAGTCAACAGATGGTTTGGGCTTGGTTTTTTGTTTTTTTTTTAAATCTCACTCCATATGTAAGTTTGTGAGACATGCGATCAACTGCTGTACTTTTGCACAAAATTTCTAGAATTCCATTTTTAGAAACTGTATCCAGAGAATACTCAATGGAGAACCAGTATCTTTAGAGCTGTTGCCCCTTTTAGAGGGTTCAAGACCTTATTAACTTACCTTGCTGCTACTTTCTAAATAAGTTGGCTTGAAGCACTGCTTTTTTTATTTTATTTTTACCTTAAACCCTTTTAATTAATTCTGTTGATAGTTATTTTAAACATTTTAATTAGCTTTACTTGTACCTCTGGACCACTGAAGTTTAAAACAGGCCTTTATATCCTTTTAAGAATTAAAGTAATCATTTATGCAAAGACCTTCGGAGATAATTATTTCATATGGGTTGACAATGTTTCTTATAGTGGCAACTAGGAAGGCTGATATGCTTTATTCTTCTAATTCTACTCTTCTTTTGGCTAGGCCATCTAGAGTGCATTTACCAATTCCACTGGCTTTCCTCTGAGTGTAATGACTTTCCTTGTACTCTGTTAAAAATATATCCCCACAAATCAAGAAGAAGCAGATTCAGACTAAGTGGCTGAGAAGATTTACATTCTATTGCTAACCCAGTTATTACTCTGCTGAAAACCCCATAGCATCAATATAATGAATCCCTCAACTTCTGCAGCAAGCACAATTTTTCTTCCCAACCTCATTGGCTCCCAACTTTCTGCTTGACCTTTTACAATCTGTGTGCAGCAGAACTTCATTACAACCTTTTAATGATGCACAAATGGCACACAACACCAAGGTCACAGAAGATCCCAAGTGAAAACTTTTCAAACACCGCTAGAATAGATATTGATACCTCATTTTAAGAAGCAAAATAACCTCATGGAGAAATCATACCTTAGGATTCAGTAAGTCTCCTAAGGGCTGATAACGCAAAATATTGTCAATGTGGTAAGTTGAATAACTATCCGCAACAAACCTTTTCTAAGAGGAAAAGAACCTGATTTCCCAAGCTACAAATGGCTGAAAGATACTAAATGGCTCATTTAGTGTCCTATCTGAGTGCTACAAGAGAAATAGTTTTAGGATTCCAACCCAGACAGGTTTCATTATATAACTCACAACACTGATGTAAGCTCAAGAAGCCAGCACTCTATATAATTTTTCTTATCAGCTTGAGCCAGCAAAAAGCACCTCAAAATCCCATTGTAAAATAAGTTAAGGATGTGAAAAGCACAAAATTATAGCATGGCTCTTCACATGATTGATTGACTGAAAGTGGAAGAATCTTGAAGGTGTAGAAATAAGCAAGTTGAATTGTAGGGCAGGATGGGACCTGACAAGAAAGAGGGAGAGTTTGATTCTGATCAGCAATCCCCTTCAAGAAAATGAATATTTTCTTGGGGAGGGAGGAAGTAAAGTTTATTTTCACTTGCTTTAAATTTTACTGCTCAAGAAAAATAAAGGGAGACACATCCTGTGGTTCTTCTTGTGGTAGTTTTAAATCAGTTACTGGGTTGTATCACATTTGCTATTTCTCCTGCACTAACTTTTCTTTTTCCTTGCCAGTCTACACATCAGCTTCAAAACTCTATGCTATCCATGACTGAAGTTGTGTGATTTGTTAATATATGAAGTGGACTGGCCTCTTGAAGGTTAGTGGGGAAAGAGGAAGCATTCCAACTCATATTTTTCTCCTCAATTTCTTCCCCCACCCTGGAGTCAGCATTTTATTATATAGTGACTATGGAGCACCACATGGAAACACAAATGGAAGACAAAGGCTTTGAATTGACAACTTCCAGTTCCACACTGGTGATAGAATGAACCTCAAGAGAGGACTCCCTGTTCTTAAAGCCCTGGTTGTTGTTGTTGTTGTTGTTATGGCCGTGGAGTAGGTTCGACTCATAGCGACCCTGTATAGGGTTTCCGAGTCTGTAAATCTTTACGGAAGCAGAAAGCCTCATCTTTCCCCCATGGAACAATTGGTAGTTTCGAACTGCTGACCGTGAAATTAGCAGCCCAATTTGTAACCACTACACTACCAGAGCTCCTTAGAGAAGCTAAATCATTGTTGTGTGTCTCCATTCCCCAACACACATATCCACTGTAAGTCTTAGAGCAAAGACAAGAATTCAGAAGCTACAGAAATTGGTTTCAAATCAGTGAGGGCTTTGGGCCCTTAAATGCCATAAGTGTAATGGAATAAGATCACACAAAGTCAGGTTTCAATTTCCAGTTCAGACACTTGCTAGTCATGTGCACAATCACTTTACTTCCTTATATGTTGGCTCTTGTCTGTCAATTTGTAATAGTTTCTAGCTTGCAGAGTTGTTAAAAGAATTAGAAATAAATAACCCAGATAGAGCTTCTTGCACAGAGTTTGCCACTTAATAGACTCTCAGTAAACGTAATTATGGTCATCATAAGGCATTTGACTTGATTCAAATATTGCAACAAGTCACGGCTGTCCATTTGCACTAAGGAAAGTCAATAATAGTGGAAATATCTATAAGCTTAAAGAAAAAGTAAGGATCTCACAAGATCTTTGCAGGAAATGGCATCAGGATTAGCCTAGCATAGTATTTGATAGGAAGTGAAACTGGCAATTTTATATCCCATACACAAATTGATGCATTTTATATCCCATACACAAATTTGATTATGAAAAAAAACATTCATTCTCAAGGCTTTCCATCCTATTTACACGGAGAACACTATTACATGTAGTTATAGCATATTATCCTGGAGTATTGGTGTGGCACTACAGGATAATGGACTCTACCGTAAGGTCGGTTTGAATCGCAAGTTCTGTGGTTAAAGCTCACCAGCCACTATTAGGAAACCATACACAGGGTCGCTATGAGTCGTAACTGACTCGATGGCACTTACCAACTGCATACTAGCCTTCTTACACATCCTGATTGGTGCAAATGGTTAAATGCTCAAACACTAGTGTGGTGCTGGGGGTTAATGTGCTGGATTGCAAGGTCGATTTGAACTGTAAGGTCAGTGGTTCATGCTTACCAGCCGCTCCTCAAAAACTCTGTACAGGGTTGCTATGAAGCGGAAGTGACTCAACAACACTAAACAACAACAACAGCAACACCTGTTGTGGCACTGTAAGATAAGCACTGTACTGGTAACCACAAGGTCGATGGTTTCATTCACAAACTGCTCCTTGGAAACGCTTCACAGAGTTGCTATGAGTCAGAACTGAATCCACGGCACTTGACAATAAGGGGCACCTTGCAAGACAGACTTTAGAAATCTGCTTTTAAAAGGTCACAGCCTCTGCACATATGGTGTTTCAACTCCATAGCAATGAAAAAAAAGCAGTATCGTCTTTCCCAAAGTAGTCTTTGAATCTATCACCATCCAGCATTTTTTCATAATCGAAATCAATAATATTGATTGGCACAGTGCAACAACAGTGAACTCTAGAATAGCAGCAACTGTGAGGTTGGTGCAGGACCGATGGTGTTTAGTTTTGTTGGACGTAGGGTTTCTATGAGTTGGATCCAGCTTTTTGGCACTTAACAACACCAACAAATCAGTATGAAAGACAGTCATCTCTTTACTAGATTAACTAGCTAGGCAAACCCAGGAAGCAATGGTGGTTGTTTTTATTAAATGTTGTCTAGTTGGTTCTGACTCATAGCAACCCTGTACAGTTTCCAATGAGTGGCTGGTGGTTTTGAAGTGCCAACCTTTGGATTCGCAGTCCAGAGCTTATCCTACAGTGTCACACCAGGACCCCAGGAAGAAATGGAATAGTGTACCATTTTCCTAGACTCCAAGGCCCAAAAAGTGTGATGACTGGCGGCTTTGGGAATGAGCACAGATGGAAATTAATTGAGGTGCGTGGTTAGCATGTGGCTCATTGTATAAGAGCAGAAAAGAATTAAACAGCAAAAGGACACTAATCATATTCTTTCTACAGACAGCTGTTATACACATTTGCAAATATATTTGTAGATCTGATTACTCACATGTTACCCTCATGCCTGCAGGGTCAAATATAAAAGAGCTGACATTTGCTTTAAGAGTTCTCAATATGTTGGCCAAGGAAATTCTGAACCTTTGGTGATAGAAATTATCTACAGACTAGGGTACATCAACAAATTCACTGTTTTATATATTTCTGCAGAGAAATTTTTTAAGTTTCAGAAAAAAACATGTATAGATTACTATAAAGAATGAATTCTTCACATTATGAAAGCACATGCCTATTACTAAGCTATTTTTACATGGTTGAGGTGAAGGTATTGTGGATAAAATTGATAATTATGTATTTACTAA
>NW_006408626.1:10496155-10524283 GCF_000296735.1 Chrysochloris asiatica
ATGTATTTACTAACATTAAAATATATATATACAAAATTGATTCATGTTGCAAATTTCTCAAATAGTTTTAAATTATAATTTGTCTGTTTATTTATGAATTCTTCAACAAATGGCTATCCAGTGTTTGCCCAGCAATTTGATGGCTCTGGGAAACAACAAGAAAGAAATAAGACGAAATGCACAAAACTCTTCATTTTTGATGCAACATGGCACTCCGTAGGCTGTTTTACACAATCTGTGAAGGCAAAATTCATCTGCAATGGGATGGGAAGTATGTCCAATTCATGCACTTTTATCTCATTTAAACTGAAACAGTTTCTCGCTGGTTTAAATGTTTTATCTTCCCATAAAATTTCATTACAGAATGCTTCAAAACGATATACAAGCAAATGGAGTTAAAGAAGTTAAGTTCTCATAATTTACAAAGTCAACTGTGAAAATAAAAATTTCTCTCTGGCTAATTTCCCATGCACAGACAGCTTATACATGAATAATGATACAAAAGGCTCTGAACTCATTCACTTGACAAAGGAGGTATAAAACATACTCATCTATGTTTAATCTTTCCTTCCCTGCTACCGCTTGCCATCTGTATCATTACTGCATTTCTATAGTCACTTCGATGGAAAATGTAAAGAAATCATCTTACCTACAGCTATCTCTTCCTACAATATCACAACCAATTCCCTGGAGAATGCCATTCCTAAATCTTATATTCACTTTTTCTTCTATATCTGACTTCACAAGATCTTCCCTTTACTATACTGTCTCCCTTTTACTATACAAATACAAAGCAAGTTAAGTGAGTGAAATTTTATAATTACACTCAGAGAATTCCACAATTCAAATCCCCTTGCTAGAAGATGATTTCTGCTCTATCTTGGAAGGATATCCTTTTTATCAAGCTTCAGGAGTGTTTCAGATGTAAGACTTGAGAGATATAAACCTCACCTAGCAAGCCATATGAGTAGAGTCTACTGTAGAGAATCAATGAGTAATAGATATGGCAGCCACGTTGCTTGCCTATTTATATCCACTCCAAGACCATAATATATGTGTATACATATGCAAGATCAGAAGACTTCATGTGGGTTCAGAAAAAACTCAATGCCATTGATTGTGAAACAGCAATTCAGTAGGACAGAGTAGAACTGCTCCATAGCATTTCTGAGGTTATATATCTTTACAGGAGCAGACTGACTCTTCTTTCTTCCACAGAGCACCTGGTGAGTCTCAACCCCTAACCTTTTGGTTAGCAGTCTAACATTTAATCCTGTGCACAACCAGGACTTCTGGTGAGGCTGCTGTCACCTGCCATTGTTCCACAGTGTGATGCATTTCATGTTGCTGTGATGCTGGAAGTTCTGCCATTGGTTGTTCAAATACTAGCACGGTTACCCATGGTGGGCAGGTTTCAGCAGAGCATAGACTAAGACAGATAGGATGAAAGATCTGACAATCTACTTCTAAAAATTATTCCAATGAAAATCATATGGCTCACAGCTGAACATTGCCTGACTCGTTTGCTTTAGACATGCCATCAAGAAGGATCAATGTTACGAGAGGACATCATGTTTGGTGAAGTAAAGGGCCAGTGAGGGCTTGGGAACCCTCTATGAGATGGACTGACACAGTAGTTTCAATGAAGGGTCCAAACATGATAGCAATTATGAGTATGATACAAGACTAGGCAATGTCTGCTCAACCGCAATTAGCATAAGGATCAGGCCTCAAATCAAAGCAGCTCATTGCTATGTCCTGAGTTTTGCGGGTACCTTTCATTTCTACATTAAATTATATTTCACAGTTTTGCCTTGCCAACCCCACATCTGGAAGAGCACTTGTTGTTGTTGAGTGCTGTTGAATAGGTGCAGACTAATAGCAACCCATAAAGATTTACACCCTCGGAAACTCTGTACAGGGTTGCTATGGGTCGGAACCGACTTGACGGCACTTAACAACAACAACAACAAATAGCAACCCTGTATTGGGTTTCCAAGGAGCAGGGGGTGGATTTGAACCACCATCTTGCTTCAAACAGACTTTCTGGTCTAGTGAATTATACTGCAGTGCCACACCAGTACTCTGGAACAGTACTGCTAATATGAAAAACTCAAGCGTTCCTGCTGCTAATGGCTCATCAAATCTATACAAGTTGTGGTTTCGTTTTTGACTAAGCATTGTAGCAGAGCCCACTTATGTGTTGTTGTTGTTGTTGTTGTTGTTGTTGTTAAGTGTCACTGAGTCAGTTCTGACCCATAGCAACCCTATATAGGGTTTCCGAGGAGTAACTGATGAGCTTGAACCACTGACCTTGCAGTTCAAATGGCTTTGCAGTCTGGTGCATGTAAGTACCAGGAAATTCCCTCCCTGACTCTAAATTCTGTTGTGATAAAGAATATATGTTATGATTTACTTCCTTTCTCTAATTACAAGCTAAGGTCAATTTAAAACCAATTAAGTTCTTGGGTTTTTTGTTTTTTTGTGTTTTCCCAGACTGCCATTAATAGGTTCTATATTACAAGAATATAAGAAGCTGGGGAACATCAATCTACAGTTAGTACTTTCAGTTGCTTTGTCATGAAATTACAGAAGGATAATGAAATGATTGGATGTAATTAGGCAGGAGGAAAATAAGACCAAACTCAAAATGTCAATCAGCAAGAAATTCGTAGTCTTAAAGTAAGGAAGAAAAAAAAAAATTTAAAAAGTTTTTGTATATCCATCCATGTAGCTTAAAAGTCACATTATAAAAATTGTATTCCCTAAAGGAATGAAACCATCCAAAGTTGAATTTTGTTGTTGTTGTTGTTAAGTGCTGTTGGTTCAGTATTAGCCCTTTATTATTAATTTGATAGTTCATGTTTACCATAATAAATGATAGGACTTCTCAATTTATTAAAATTGTCTGAAAGGAAATGATTTTCTTAAGTCTGAAATAACGCACTTGAGCTTATTTATAGATGACATACAGAAATTTAATGTTTTTTAAATGGTTCATTACAGGAAAATAAAAACAGAATTGGCCATTTATCTTTGAGGAGTGACTATACAAATCCCATTATGTATGTTGGTATTGGACAGCAGCTGTGGTAAAAACTCTGAATTACCCTTTGGTCTGAAAACAAACTACTCTAATGAGAGATTCAAAGTTCATCTTTTAAAGAAATTATGACCCAAAGTCATTAGAAAAACTAACAAGTAAGTCTGTTTGTTAAAATAACATAAGAATAATAATAATTTAATATTACATATCAATAAGGACACAGGGTAATTGTATACATCTCAAGAAAGACAAGATTTTTGTTAAAAAAAAAAAACAAATATCGGTTTAAGTCCTTGTCTCCTTCTATTCATATGCATTGCTTCCAGAAGCACTAGAAGTTGAAGATAAAAAAAGAGAGAGAGAGAGAGAAAGGGCTTGTTTTGCTCTTGGTAAGAAAGTATATGTGAAAGAGAATGAAGCCTAGAGTGTGGGGTAGCACAGACATGAGAAGTCATTCAATATAAATTTGAAGACTGCAAAATATCTAAAAGGTATTTCTACATCAATAGACTGGGTGATATAACTATCATTCATATCAGATCTTGATTTCTGGGTATGGAACAGACTGAAATTCCCTTAGGCAAAGTTCTTAACTCCTCTAAGTTTCAGGTTCTTCATTTTTACTGTTTTTATGTTGTTAAGTGTCATTTGGTCAGTTCTGCCTCATAGTGGCCCAGTATAGGGTTTTCAAGAAGTGGCTGGTGAGTTTGAATCAATCAACCTTGAGGTCCTCTGCTTATCCTACAGCGCCACACCAGGACTCACTTTTACTAAGAGGATGATAAAAGAGTATCTGCTACACTGAGTTGTTGTGAAGATTAAATAGTAGAGTTAACATGTGTAAAGTCCTGAGTGAAATACTTAGCATTTAGTCTGGCTCAGTACATTAGGAACTCTGGTATCGTAGGACTTACGAGTCAGGCTACTAACCTCTAGGTCAGCAGTTTGAAAGTACCAGCTGTTCCAAGGGAGAAAGATAAGGCTTTCTGCTCCCATAAAGATTTACTGTCATGGAAACTCTATGCAGGGTTACCGTGAGTTAGAAATGATTCCACGGCACACCATCACCACCACCAATACATGTTAACTCTTACTGGAAATTATAATTTATACTTGTTGTTGTTGTTATGTGTTGTCAAGCCAGTTCCGACCCATAGCGACTCAGAGACCCTATACAGGGTTTCCAAAGCTGTAAATCTTTACGGGAGCAGAAAGCCTCATCTTTCTCCCATGGAGCAGCTGGTAGTTTCGAGCTGCTGACCTTAAGGTTCGCAGCCCGATTCGTAACCACTGCGCTATCAGAGCTCCTTAGATTCTGTTGAAATAAAGACAATTGGTGATTGCCTATTTCTAAATGTAGTATACAAAACAAATCCAAAGTTTAATTTGATTAGATAGACACACCTGACGTTAAGAAAACCATGGATTTATTTATAATAAAATTAACAGAAATCATTTCAGAATTGGGACTGGTTAACATTTATGGAACACTTGCAATAGACCAGACTTTGTCTTAAGTGTTTTATACATATTAACTCACTTAATTGTTATAAACAAAAAGTTCTGAGAGACAATCCATTGTTGATTGTCTGTCTGTTCTACTGGCAGCTTGAGATGGAGATTATGTTTCAGGAACAGGATCAATATAGCACCCAGCATTCAGTTGTTGTTAGAAACTGTGGCCTAAATACATCAATTAGCTTTCTAAATTTCCTAAAATAGTCAATGGTTTTCTATAGCTTAAGTCCAAATGCCTCCTTTCTAGAATTTTTCTGCAGCTTTATCAAAATACAAGTCACCACTTCTTGATCAGATCATGAATTTATAATTCAAGGCTTATAAAATTTTTATCCATGCAGTCTGAAAGAATTTGCTCTTCCCTATACTTGCCAACTTCTTCTTCATTCCAAGGCTAGTTCAAATAGTACTTCTTAGAGACACCTTTCCCAAATTCCTCAATTGTAATTAACATCTCCCTATTTTGTGTTGCCAGATTCCTACTATAGTACTGTAGGCTAAACACTGGACTGTTAACCATAATAATGGTGGTTCAAAGCCACCTGGTCCTCAAAAACCCTTCACAGAGTTGCCAAGAGTTGGAACCACCTCCATGGCACTTAAAAGCAACAACAACAATGATTTTGTGCTGCCAGAACAGTAACACATTCTTTGGTTTGTTTGATGATTCATTCAGTAATTAGATAGAGAATGTCAATGATGACCACCAGGTACTTTTAAGCAAGAAAGAGAAAAACACAAGCCTTGAGTTGAAGGGGTTTATGGTTCACAGAACTCCTACTGAGGCGCTGTAGGATGAGCACTGAACTGCTAACCACAAGGTTGGTGGTTCAAACTTACCAACTGTTCCTCAGAAACCCTATTTAGTGTGGCTATGAGTCAAAGCTGACTCAAGAGCACTTAAAAACAACAATGATTAGCATAAAAGAGGAAGACATTGGTGTGACAAAGAAGCTAGAACAATGAGTTCAAATATAGCAACAATTGTGAGGATGACACAGGTGCAGGCAGTGTTTTGTTCTGGAGTTCACAGGGTCACTATGAGTTGGAACCAGCTCTATGGTACCCAAGAATAACAATGTAGTCAGAAAGTGACCACACATGCTGAATTCCAAATGTTTCCATATATATATATATATATATATATATATGAAGCTCTGGTAGCGTAGTAGTTACGAATCGGGCTGCGAACCTTAAGGTCAGCGGTTCGAAACTACCAGCTGCTCCGCGGGAGAAAGATGAGGCTTTCTACTCCCATAAAGATTTACACCCTCGGAAACCCTGTACAGGGTCGCTATGGGTCAGAACCGACTCGATGGCACTTAACAACAACATATATATATATATATATGGAGCTCTGGTAGCATAGTGGTTATGAATCGGGCTGTGAACCTCAAGGTCAGCAGTTTGAAACTACCAGCTGTTCCGCAGGAGAAGGGTGAGGCTTTCTGCTCCCATAAAGATTTACAGCCTTGGAAACCCTGTACAGGGTCACTATGAGTTGGAACCAAATCCACGGCACATAACAACAACATACACACACACACACACGATGAACACTGTGAGACTTCTTATCACAGTTTTGGAAGCTTTTCTGGAACTTGATAGATGAGTAGGGGGATAATCAGGACAAGAAGCCATGGCCAATTTTTGTAGTAGGTGCCATCAAATAATTTCTGATTCATAGCAACCCAGGGCACAACAGAACTAAGCACTGCCTGATCCTATTCCATCCTCATAATTGTTATTATATTTAATCCTATTGCTGTTGCCACTGTACCAATCCATTTCATTGGGGGTATTCAATTTTTGGGTAGACCCTCTACTTTGTCAAGCATGATGTCCTTCTCCAGAGAATGATCCCTCCTGGTAACATGTCCTAGACTCTAACAAGAGTTCTGACTGTACTTCTTCCAAGACAGATTTGCTTGTCTTTCTGGCAATCCATGGTACTTTAAATATTCTTCTTTAAAACCATAACTCAAATGCATCACATCTTCCACTGTCTTCCTTATTCACTGTCCAAGTTTCACGTGCATATGACGCTACTGAAAATACTATGGGCTTGGGTCAGGCCCACCTTAGTCCTCAAACTGCTATCTTTGCTCTTGAACATTTTAAAGAGGCCTTGTGCAGCAGAATTTCCTAATGTGATATGTCATTTGATTTCTTGAGTGTTGACTGCAGACCCAATCAAAATGAAGTATTTGATAACTTCAATCTATTCTCCATTTCTCACGATGTTATTTATTGGTCTGATTGTAAACATTTTTGTTTTCTTTACACTGAGGTGCAATCCATACTAAAGGGTGCAGTCTTTGAGTTTCATTAGTAAGTATTTCAAATCCTCTTCACTTTCAGCAAGCAAGTTTGTGTCATCACATATTGCAGGTTATTAATGAATAATGCTCCAATTCTGATGTCACATTCTTCCTTCATATAATCCAATTTCTGGGATTATTTGCTCAGCATACAAATCGAATAAATATGGTAAAGAATATAACCCTGGTGCAAACCTTTTCTAATTTAAAACCATTTAGTAACTCCTTATTCTGCTCAAAGAACTACTTCTTGGTCTATGTACAGGTTCTTCATGAGCACAATTAAGTGTTCTGGAATACCCATTATTTACAATGTTATTCATAATTAGTCATGATTCACACAATAAAAAGTCTTTGCATAGTCAATAAAGCACAAGTAAACATCTTTCTAAGGAGTTCTGGTAGTGTAGAGGTTACGAATCAGGCTGCTAATCTCACGGTCAGCAGTTCAAAACTATTAGCTGGTCCGTGAGAGAAAGATGAGGTTTTCTGCTCCCATAAAGATTTACAGCCTCGGAAACCCTGTACAGGATTGCTATGAGTCAGAACTGACTCCACAGCACACAACAACAACTACAACAAACATCTTTCTGGTAGTCTCTGTTTTCAGCCAAGATCCATCTTACATCAGCAATGATATCCCTAAGTCAGTCTACATCTTCTTCTGAATCCAGCTTGAATGTCTGGAAGTTACTTTTGAAGCCATTTTTTAAATTATCTGGAGCAAAATTTTACTTGCATGTGATACTAATGATATTGTTTGATGATTTCCCCCATCCCACTGGGTTACCTCTCTTTGAAATGGGCACAACTATGGATCCCTTCCAATAAGTTGGCCATATAGCTGTCTTCCAAATTTCTTTGACCTAGATGAATGAGTGCCTCCAGTGCAGCATTAGTCTGTTGAAATATTTCAATTGTATTCCATCAATTCCTAGAGAATTGTTTTGTGTCAATGACTTCAGTGCAGCTCGGATTTCTTCCTTTAATATCATTGGCTCTTGATCTATGCTACCTGTTGAAATGGATGACTATTGACCATTCCTTTTTGGTACAGTTACTCTGTGTTTAATTTGTCTGTGTTTACTCTGTCTTCTTTTGATGCTTTCTGCACCATTCATATTTTATCCATAGAATCCTGCAATATTGAAGTCAAAGCTTGAATATTTCTCTTCAGTTCTCTCAGCTTGAGAAATGCTGAATGTTTTCTTCACTTTTGGTTTTCTAAATCCAGGTCTTTGCACATTTCATGACTTTGTTTTTGTTTTCTCAAGTTGTCCTTTGACATTTAACGATCAGCTCATTTTCTTCCTCATTTCTTCCATTTGCTTTAGCATCTCTACACTGGAGAGCAAATTTCAGAGTCTCTTCTAACATCCATTTTGGTCTTTTCTTTCTTTCCTGTTATTTTAATGACATTTTGTAGACTACTGATGTATTAAGAGCTCATTCTGGTTTATGATGGATACAGGAAACTATTCAAAAGCTTTGAATGACTATATAACCTACATTAAAATTTTAATACTTTTCAATAATAGCACAGGAAGGCATATTTTTAAGAATACAATTTTAGGCAGTGCTGTAAATTTTCTTCTCTAATAACTAGACACAGAAGAAGAACATGGCATGATAAAATTTCACTTAAGAGTGAAAACAGATAAGAAGAACAAGGACAGAGAACAGTAAAAGACAATAAAGGCAGGGTTGCTCTGTGGATGAAAGAGTGTAGGGGAAGGAAGAGACAAAGTAAAAAGAGAAAACTCGCCAAATGTTAGCACCCAGACATCAATGATCCTTTAGCTTCACCCAGTACTTATTGATCTTTTCCTATAAATTAATCCTTCAGAAAAAACAAGCCTCAAGTGCATAAAAAGGTTTATTTGAAATAGTTTTAACCGAGTAAAAGGGAAACAAATGAAAGAAGAACAAGCAATTAACTCTGTCAAACTATGTATAGCTCACTTTCCAGAAGCATGCTCGTGGTGGTTATGTGCCATGGAGTCAGTTCCAACTCATAGCAACCCTGCATAGGTTTCCCTGGCTGTAAATCTTTACAGGAGCAGAAAGCCTCATCTTTGTCAAAACAGCTGGTAGTTTCGAACTGCTGACATTAAGGTTAGCAGTCCAACTCGTAACCACTCTCCACAAGCAAAGTCATTCAAATTATGATAATGGAATTTGTCTCCTGATTCACAGTTTAGAGAATACTTTCATGTTTGTCATCATATCTAATTACCATAACAACCTTGTTACCCCAGTAGGAAACAGAATTTTACTCCTATCTTGTTTATGATCACAAGATGACTCAAGGATGTTAAGGGCTTGGGCCCAAATCACATGATAGTGAAGGCAAAAAAATCATCCCAGTTTTTAAAATTCAATTTCAAGACACCTTCTTAAATTGTTATTGTCATTAAGTACCATCTAGTCAGTTCTGACTCATAGCGACCATGTATAGGGTTTCAAAGGAGCAACTGGTGGGTTTGAACTGCCAGCCTTGTGAAACACATCTTAAAAAACCATATGCACTGACAGATGTTATAACCCTCAAAATTTTGTGCACATGCTTTAGGAATATTATGAGGATAAACAGGACTACAAATAACCTCATTCCACAACGATCCTCACTAGATAAGGCAGCAATTAGCTATAAAGCATTTACTGCCATTCTTATTTTGTTAGAGATATTTTTGCTAGAAGGCATGTTGCTGCTGCTTGAACAGAGCAGTGTACACTGTAAAGCTATAATCTCTACTGGTTAAGACAAATTGGGAATCTTATTAGAAGTCTATTGATTGAGAGTTCTGCTGTCAAATTTGCGGTACTGAAAACCACACAGATGCCATTAATGTCAGTGATAGAGCCACTAATATGGCACACCATGTTATAGAAGCCCCTAATTACCTCACCTTTTTTTCATGAAAAACTAATACGTTGAGAGCTAATAAATGAAACATAAAATACTCGCCTGAAGGCTCTCCATTACATAAATTCGGTTAATGACATTTTATATGTATTTCTTAAATATGTCTATATATTACCATAAGGAGCTCTGGTAATGTAGTGGGTTGGACTGCTAACCAAAAGGTCCACAGTTCTAATTCGCCAATTGCTCCATAGGAGAAAGACTTTGTGCTCCCATATATAATTGTTGTTCTTGTTGTTAAGAACCATCGAATTGTTCCAACCCATAGGGTTTCTGGAGTGCAGCTGGTGAGCTTGAATCACTGACCTTGAAGCTCAAAGTGACCTTGCAGACCAGGACATTAACCCACAGTGCCACAACAGGACTCACATATAATTAACAGCTTTGAAAATCCTATATAGGATTGCTATGAATCTGAAACCAATTGAAGGCACACAACCACCACCACACCTATATGTTAACTTATTCAATGCATTGAAATGCATGCTATAGTAAGAATCATGATAATTCACTAACATGAATTCAAGTTAAAAAATGAGCAAATCCCAGTGAACTTTGATTCATTACTTTCCTGTTTCGATGTTTATTTTTTATAAACTATGAATTCACAATATGTTCCTTGCTTACTTATAAAATAAAACAAAAATTCATCAGTTCTTTTGTTAACTCTTTAATGAATTCTCCAAAGTAAATAATTAGTATTCTTTTGGAGAAAAAGGAGAAAGAGGAATATGATATCAAAAGAGTCCAGGATCATCTCAGAGTATTTCTAAAACATGCACTGCAGATTTATGCACTGAGTAATTTTGTCCCTACCCAACACATGCCCTCCCCTTCCACTAACATTGAAATGACAACCTCATTTTACATTTCCCACCTGGCAAATTCACAAAACTGGTTCACGAAGGAAAAAGCCCAGTGACATCTCAATAAGGGTGTGAGGCTGCAAGTAAAAGACGAAATTAACATCTTACTGAAAAATTGCTTGGGGTTTGTGAGCCTTGAGCTAAGTGTTAAAGCATATTATGCTACATGAATAACTAAATTTCTCCACAGAGGTGGGGGGGGGCGGTTATTTGCATTAAAGAAGCAGAGAACCCAAGAGCTATTACTGTCAAGCACATAAATCCACATCTCTTTTCAATTGCATTGTATTGCATCTTTATTCTGACAAACAGAAAATTAGATTGAGCAAAAGCATATGAGGGCCATCTGTTTGCAAAGGGTATACTTTCACTTCTGGGTGTGTGGGGTATGGATTTTAATGACATTAGCATCATTCCACAGTCTTTTTGAAGCTCTTACATGAGCTAATGTCACTTGCTCTCAACAAACAGCTCATTTTATTAGTTTGATCCCATTAGTGTTCCCCATAGCCCCAAGTATCATAATTACCCTCTTCCTTAGTTTTTTGTGGCATGTATGGGTTTATAGGCTGTTCAGTCCTATCTGAATCCTTCAGTCCCTGAAGCATCCTCCAGGCTTCCATGTAGAGTTGATTGCCATACATAAGGATAAGAGAAAGTCAGAACCATGCCAAATTGATTGTAAGAAAGAACTCTGCCTTGCAGCCAGTTAGTTCTGCTACAGCAACAGCTAATTCCCACAAAGCAAATGGGGACTCTCTTTGGTGTATGTGGCATCTGATCAGCACACAGAGGTGAGACTAGAACTGTCTCATCAGTGAAAATTAGGGGCTGGCATCTAGCGTAGTGGTTACGAACCGGACTGTGAACCTCAAGGTTAGCAGTTCGAACCTACCAGCTGTTCCGCGGGAGAAAGATGAGGCATAAAGATTTACAACCTCAGAAACCCTGCACAGAGTCACTATGAGTTAGAGCTGACTCCACGACACATAACAACAACAACCTTTCAGAGGTGGCATACCAAATATTTTTTCACAAACTGGGACTGTGGGATTGAGCCTCCTAGGAACTCTCTTCACATCATCAGTACAATAACAGGGCATGCAGCATCCTGGAATGGGAGCCTCATGGAAACTTAGTTACTTTGCCTTCCTTAGATTAGGTTGTTTTACCTGTGAAAGGAGCCTTTGGGAACACCTCATACAGTTTGAACAACTTTGTAAGCGTGGGATAGTGTATCTACAGGTAAGAATTCCTGAAATTCTATTATATAAAGTAGATTAAAGCAAAGTTGGTTGAATAAAAGCATAGTTAGGGGACTGATGGTCTCTTGCCCCTGTAGGGTGGCTGTGAGTGAAATCTAAGGGACCCATGGATTTCACAGAACCTTATTTAAAAACGTTGGGTTCAGCAATGCCAAAAGCCATCAAGACATAACTCCCTGTGAAATGCCCCTGCAGTTTCTAGAAATTGTATCAACAATATCCTCAAGAGCACTGCTGATTGTATCAACAATATCCTCAAGAGCACTAGCAATGCTTCCCAAGTTGTAAAATCCAATGCTAAGCTTCCTTCCTTTCCCCTCAAATTTTGCTCTTCACCCCAAGGCTGTCTTTCTTCTGTGATGGTTGGAGTCACAGAAGTCACCTGGCGTGCAAAGAGTTTCTACATTTCTTGCCCAATATTATGGGTCTAGTTGTTACTATTAAGCCCTTAGTTCTTCATTTTTGAGATTCTACAAAGCTTTTTTCACATATTCCTTTTTAAGTTAAAAGATATTACAAAGTAATTTGAGACAAAATTTTAAAAAATTATACATTAGATAATGGCCAGGTAGCTGGGGTGGTAAGGGATCAATAGAGGAGGTAGTTGTTGTTAAGTGCCATTCAGTTGGTTCTGACTCATAGTGACCCTGTATAGGGTTCCCAAGGAGCAGCTTGTGGGTTTGAACTGCCAACCTTGTGGGTCACAGTCCAGTGCTGATCCTACAGCACCACACCAGAAGTCCAAAGTAAGTTTCCCTGTCTGAGAATCGGATCCAGGCCACAGCAATAAAAGCATCAAATCCTGGCCACTAGACCACCAAGGAATTGTAATAGAGGCAGAGGGAGGCCTAAAAGGTCAACTTCATGTATTTGTCATTTAAATCCAAAACAGAACCTCTTCTGCACCAGGCCACAAAGAAGACCTCCAATGAGCTACATTGGTACAGAGGAAGCAGCAATGGGCTTAAGAGTAACAATTGTGAGGATGGCACAGACCAGGGCAGTGTTTCATTTTGGTGTTCAGAGGGTCACTAGGAGTTGGAACCAACTGGACAGCACCCAACAACAACAGCAACCTTACACCAACTCTGAAAAATCTATGTGCTTATCCTCAACTTCCAAACAGTCTCACCTCCAAGCCTTTGGTCATTCTCATACTGTTTCTGGTGATCATACACACTTGCTTCCTCCTTCTTTGTCAAATATTATCTTCTTCTTTTTGAAGATCGTTTTCAAAGAAACCCACCTTGGATCTGCTGTTGCTGTTCATTGGTTCTGACTCATACTGACCCTATACAGGGTTTCTGAGGAATGACTAGGGGTTTGAACCACTAACCTTGTGGCTAGAAGTCCTATACTTATCCTACAGCACCACACCAGGACTCCTGGATCTGCTAATCAGAGGGAATGTCTCTATCTTTTTCAAATGTACAGAAAATTTTGCTTGTCTTTTGGCATTTGTGACAGTCTACCTCGTTATCAAGGAGCTCTGGTAGCATAGTGGTTACGAATCAGGCTGTGAACCTTAAAGTCAGCAGTTCGAAACTGCCAGCCACTCCGTGGGAGAAAGATGAGGTTTTCTGCTCCCGTAAAGAGTTACAGCCTGTACAGTGTCTCTATGGGTCGGAACCAACTCAATATCACTTAACAACAACAACAATGTCATTATCAAGAGTCTTGGTATGGCCATCATAGGATAAGCACTTGATCATAAGAGCAGTTTGAACCACAAGGTCTGTGAATCAAATTCACCAGTGCTCTTGGAAACCCAATATAGGGTCTCTATGAGCCAGAACCAACTCGATGTCACTTAACAACAACAAACCTCATTCTCATGGAGCCCTGGTGGTGCAGATGGTTAAGTGTTGAGCTTCTAATTGAAGGTCAGTGGTTTGAATTCACTAGTCACTCCATGGGAGAAAGACAAGGAGGTTGGCCTCTGTAAAAATGTACAGTTGCAGAAACCTTATGAAGAATTTCTACTGTTGTATTGGGTTGCTATGAGTTGGAATCAACTCAACAGTAGTGGGTTTGGTTTTAGGGATTTATCTTATTCTCTGGTTCTTTTAAAATTGTTATACCACTTTTTACAGAACACATTTTTTTTTAGAGTAATAACTGTACAGAAATATATATTTTCTAATTCGACAGTACCTGTGTTGCTGTTATGTACTGTTGAGTTGGTCCGACTCATAGCAACCCTGTATAGGGTCTCCCAGAGTGGCTCATGGATTTGAACCACCAACCATGAGGTTATAAGTCCAGTGTTTATCATGCAACACCACACTAGGACTCAATGACAGTACTGAGCATCTATAACTATTTTTAATAAATATAAATTGCATTTACTAATTGCTTTTTAATGCACTGTTATTAGATTACTTCTCAAGTACTATATTTCATTACAGTTCATAAGTTCACTACCAGTTACCAGTTACCATCAAATGGACTCGAACTCGTGGCTTCATATAACCTTCAAATTTATATAATATTTTGCAAGTAGATAACCAAGTCCTTCATAGGTGTCAGTGGGTGGACTCACACCTCCAAACTTTTCACTTAGCAGCCAAGTACATTAACCATTTATACTACCTAGGGATTCCCACTAGATCATTAAACAATAAATAAAGAAATCATTATTGAATTATCTTCAAATTGTTGAACTCCATTTTTTACTACACTTTTGTTAGTTATCTCTTGAACCTTAGGATTTTTGGTGACACAGTGGGTTAAGCTTGGACTGCTGACAAATGTTCTTAACTATTTAAACCAGCTTCTCCACTGGAGAATGACGAAGCAGTCTGCTTTTGCACTGATTATGTACAGACTCAGGAACCCTAAGGAACAATTCTACTTTCCTATAGGGTCACTGGTGTGACACTGTAGGATAAGCACTCCACTGCAAGGTTGGTTTGAACTACAGGGTTGATGGTTCATTCACCAGTTGCTCCTCGGAAATCCCTACGCAGGGTTGCTATGAGTCAGAACCAACTTGATGGTACTTAACAACAACTTAACAACAGCACAGGATCACTATGATGGATTTGACTCAATGGCAGTGGATTTTCTTGACAATCCTTAGTGATTTGTCTTCTCCCTCTAGGAGAGATTATTTTCTCTTAGCTCCAAATTCTGACAGGTGAAAGTAACCTACAAATTATTTTTCTTCATCCCTAATCACACTCTTTATTGTCTTGCTTCCAACTAGTGCCTTAAAATTTAATAAGGATGCTAACTTATTTTCGATGAAACACAATACCTCTTCCTCAAGGGTTCCTTTGCCACCCATAACTTCATTTATCTATTATTGGAAGAACAAGCTGAGAAATCTTCTCAAATTTATATAGTCTAGTCCTTTCACTGTGTATGAGGATGAGAAAACTAAAGGTAAGTCTAGAGACTGGTCTAACATTACATTTCATAATATAATTTATTGTGGCCTTCACAATAAAGCAATATGAAACCAAAAGGCTATCTAAAATGATATAATAAAAATAATCCTATGAAATCTGTTGTGTCTTTAACAATGATTTAGTGAGGATGTTGACTCTCTACCACAATGTTTTCTTCTTGAGAATGGATAGACCACACTTCTCTCTTGCTTTGTCCTGGACATAGTTGAGTTCCTCTTGTGCAACTGGTTTATTGGACTTGATATATCTCCTTTTATTGCCTTTTGGAAAGCACATACCCAAGATATTTTTTGCCCACCTACAGCAAGTGCTTAAGATATCAGAGCATCCATTGTAAAATCTAGTGTCCTTATTTCAAATTACTTTTTCATACACTAAAGTTTTCTTCACATAAATTTCAGTTATTTTTGTCTTTAAAAAGTAACTTGACAGGAATGCAATACACTGATAATGAAAAAAACTGTTTATAGGGTGGAGTTAGTGTATTTGGGGACTCTATTTTTTTTTTTTTTAAGTTTTACATTGGTTTTACAGCACCATCATTCAACAGTATTTTCTTCCATTCCTTCTCTTTTTTTGTTTGTTTCTTTGTTTGTTTGGGGGGTGGGGATTGAAAGATGTACACAAAAGCACTCAGGAATCTATAATAATTCAAACAACTAAAGGGTAAAGGTTTCTGTAAGCCTGCCTCCTGGCCACCAGGACTCACATGTCCGGAAAAAAGATACAGTGACTGAGACAAATAAGCTGGAGGTAGACCTAGACTTCCCATTGGAAGGAGGGCAGGCTTTAGAACTGCCTGAGAAGGAATTCAGGAGAATGATATTGAGATACATACAAATGCTTCACAGAGCAATTCAGAAAAACAAGGAAGAAGTCAAGAAAGCGTACAGTAGGACTCCATATTTTTTCCTGCTGTAAATCAAAAATTGTCCAAAACCAAACCAAAAAAAGTCTCTCTATTGAAAAATAAAAATGAAAAAGTAACTTGTACATTATATAACGGACTTAAAAAAGTTCATGGATAATTCATTCCTCTTTTGATTCCATTTTCCACGAACTTTTGAAGTTCCTATGTATTTCTCTATGATAGTGAATATTCTGGGGGAATAAAACAAATAAAATAGAGGAAGGTCACAACACAGGGAGTCTAGACTCCTAAACATGCCCTATCTTTCTTGGCTGTTCTTCATATTTACTTGATATATATTAATGTATAGAGTCCTGGTGTAGTACTATGGGTTAATGTGCCAGACTGCAAAGCCATTTGAACTACAAAGTCAGCGGTTCAAGCTCACCAGTCACTCATCGGAAACCCTATACAGGGTCACTATAGGTTGAAACTGACATGATGACACTTAACAACAACAACAATATTAATGTATAATGCTATGTTCATGTGTGTGCTTAAGATTTATTCATTTACCCTATGTCTCCTATAAAACTACAAATTCCCAAGGATTGTCTTTAAGTTTTTTTGGTCTTTTTTTCTGCTCAACTTTCTAAACCAAATAATATGTACATATTGTGGCAACTCAATAAGTAGACTTGTATGAGACTCTAAATCTATCTCAAAATCCCAACTTTCTATCTCAAATCTCAGTCACCATCTCACTTATAAATATAATTGTCTATCTGACCTTGGCTAACACTGTAATCCCTTACTTGATAGAACAGATATGTAATCTTAACGTTGTCTATAAAATGAATTTCTATTAATGGAATCTTGTTTTCTCACTAACTTGGAAAAAACTGGAAAATGTGTAGCTCATAAAAACATACATAAAATGTAGCCAGTATTGAAAATTAAGACTACATGATAACATTTGGATGCATAATAATATTCAGAATATTAGTAACCTTGTCTGTGCTTAAGATCAGTATAAAAAATAAAGTAAGTAAACAAACAAACAAAAAATCCACTGCTTAAGAGTCAATTCTGACTCTTAGGACAGAGCATAAATTGCTCTATAGTATGTCCAAGACTGAAATCTTTATAGAAACTGGTCCATTTCTCTCCCAGAGGCCTGGTGGGTTTGAATCAACAACCTTTCTTGTAGGAGATGAATGCTTCACTGCACTACTTTGTTGTTGTTAAGTACCATCGAGTCGGTTCCGACCCATAGCGACCCTGTACAGGGGTTTCCGAGGATGTAAATCTTTACGGGAGTAGAAAGTCTCATCTTTCTCCCGCGGAGCGGCTGGTAGTTTCAAACCACTGACCTTAAGGTTCGCAGCCCGATTCGTAACCACTACGCTACCAGAGCTCGCTTCACTGCACTACTAGGGTTTCTTATATAGAGCTACAGGGAACAAAAGGGCTTCTTATATAGAGCTACAGGGAACAAAAGAAAACAGTAAAATACAATTATATCCTCCTAATACAAGCAGTAGTGCCTGCTCTTAATAAAGCAAAGTTAATATGCTATCCTGCCAATTTTCAAGTTTACATTATCATTTAAAGAACTAAAATCTGTGTTCAAATGTATTTGAGGAAATACTATTGCCACTTTATGTATACGAAAGTAATTACAAGTTACTACTAAATTATATTTAAGGAAATGTCATATGGAGCCTCAAAGTTTTACATACTTTTACAAAATAGTATACTACAGTTCCCCTTACTAATATGCTTGTAATAAATGTCACACTGAGGTGGCAACTTTGCTTTAAGTCACTGTAATGCTAACAGTATAATGACCAAATATTCTTCAAACAAATACCCATGTAGCTTTATTTTAGTAGTCCTATAAATCACAATGACTTTTTCCATGCTTCTGGAAATTAAGAAAATATGACTGTAGATTGAAATACAGGTTATAGAAATTATTCCAGAAGACTGAAAAACCTGCTGTTGCAATTGATGTGGACAGAAGAAAACATCTTAACGTCAACTTTCCATATTTACTAGTACTCTACCATAGTGCTTTTAATGACATCTGCAAGCAGATTTATTTAAGTGATGTCAGTAATATGTAGAACAAAGTTCAAAAACATGCAAACTAATTGTATCTTAAAACCATTTAAATGAGTATTGGTTTGAAATTACCATTTTTTCTGGGCAGTGGACAGTTTCAAATATAGACATTTACATCTACGTTTTCTAAATAGTAGAAGCAATCTTAGCTAATGCCTCAGTAGGTTTCCAATAGTAAAATATCTGATCAGCACATTGATTTTCATTATGAAACAATACTGCACACTGTTGAACAAATAGTTTCAGGTATTAATGAAGTCAAGTTTTGGTGAGTTGTATATGAGCTATGTGATCATGGCCAATTATTATTTTTTTGTTCACACTATCATTCTAATTTCTTTTATTTAATTGGGCATAATATTAATATCTATTACATAGAATTGTTTTAAACAGTGAATGAAATAATCTATTCTAAATACTTTGGCACAGGAAATTAGTCATTTTTGGCTATATTTATTTGAATTATTTTTTATTAGCCACAATTGGGAAAGAATGAATGATCTTTTACAATCAAACGTGAGCTTGGACACTTGGTTGTATTATCTACCAGCTATGAAATCTTGGTAAATTGATTTTATAGTCTGATAAGGACCAAAGAAATACAATGGAGAGTCTTCTCAAAATATGGTGGTAGAACAACTTGATATGAAAAACAGTGAACCTCCCTACTTGTACCACATCAGACACATAAAGTAATTTGGTAATTGGACCAAATGTAAAATCTAAAATTCTAAAACTTGGAGATAAAAATACAGGAGAATGTATAGGGGATTTGGAGGTAAACAAAGATTTTTTTTTAGATCATTGTAGTTGTTAAGTGCCATAAAGTTAACTACAATTCATAGTAACTCTGTATAGGGTTTCCAAGGAGCAGCTGGTGAGTTTGAACTGCCAACTTAGTGGCTTCAACCAACTTTGCAGTCTAATGCTTATCCTACAATGCCATACCAGGGTTCTTTTTAGATCATAGAAAGCAATAATTACAAAGGTAAAATCAATAAAGTACATCAAAATTTAAAACTTATGTACCCAATAAAGAAATTAGTAGATAAACCACTGACTGGAAGAAAATATGAGTACTTGCAAAACTTATATTTGATACAGAATTGGTATACAGGATGTACATAACTTTTATAATTCAATAATAACAAAAATCCAATATCTCAATTACAAAACAATGGACAAGCTATTTGAACAAACTTTAAAAAATAGGTAAACGACCAATAAGCACCTGAAGAAATGCTCAAAAGCTTTAGTCAGCAGGGAAATAAAATTTAAATGACAATGAGATACCACTACAAAACCATCCAGAACGAGTAATATTAAAACACTGCCCACACAGATTTGGGCAATGCTCTGGAGCAACTGCAACATTGTTGGTAGGACTGCAAATGGTAAAACCTCTACTAGGTATTTATACAAAAATATAAAAAGAAGTGCATATACTCACAAAAATATTTGCTCACTAGTGTTCATAGCAACTTTCTTCTTAATAGCTTCTACTATAAACAGTCCATTATTCAATTAGTAGAAGAATGAACAGAAACAAAACAAAACAAAAAATTAACACAAAACTGTGGGATGATAATAAAATAAAATACTGCCCAACAATAAACATGGAAAAAATTCTGATACAACAACAACAAAAAATTGATAGATATTAAATTAACTGTGCTGAACCTTATAGGAAAAAATTTCATATTTTTTTATTCCATGAATAAGAACTAAAACAGAAAAAAATAAACTACTGTGAAAAAATAACAAGATAGATGTTCTGGACATATTCTTGGAGATGCAGGTGGGTAATGATTGGAATGGAGTACCATGGTGGTGACAATGCTCTGTATCTTGACAGAAATCTTGGTTACACAGAGTATACATTTCTCAAAGCTCATCAAATATACACTTAATATCTGCACATTCCATTATGCGTATGTGTATAGGCCTGCACACTTCAAAAAGTAGTGGAAAAATGGAATTCAAAGATTATGGAATATTTCCTTGAATTTTGATAAGTACTGTTGAGTTGGTTCTAACTTAAGTTTTTGTTGTTAGGTACCATTAAAACAGTGCTGACTCATAGTGATGATATGCACAACAGAAGGAAACACTTCCTGGTCCTGCACCATCTTTTTTTCTCTACATTCAAGAGCAAGTTTGAGTCTATTCTTTCTTTCCTTACTACGTAATAACCTTTTGTTTTCTTCCTACATAATATTCTTGATGTCATCCAACAACTTCTCTGGTCTTCGATCCTTAGTGATGATCACTAAATTCATATGGAATACATACAATATTGAATTGTTGGAAGAAGTAAAGGCAGAGTACTCCTTGGAAACCAGGATGAGCAGACACTGTCTCTCATACTCCGGACATATTGTCAGGAGGAAACAGTCACTGGAGAAGGATTTCATGTTTGGCAACCTGAAGTTTCAGAGAAAACGAGGAAGACCCCTAACAAGATGGATTGGCACAGTGGCAGAAGCTATGGGCTCAGGCATAGCAATGATTGTGAGGTTAGCTCAGGACCCGGCACTGTTTCATTCTGTTGTGCATAAGATCACTAGGAGTCAGTACTGATTCAATATTACCTAACAACAAAAACACATTCAGGGTCATATTTTGGCTCTCATTAGCATGTTTTAATTTTCTTCAATTTCAGTCTGAACTTGCGTTGGAACAATTGATGGTCTGTTGCTCAGACTACATCTGGTCTGGTTTTGGCTCATGATAATTGACTTTTTCCATCATCTTTTCCCACAGATACAGTCAATCAATTTGATATCTGTGTATTCCATCTGGTAATATTCATGTGTATAGTCACCTTTATGCTGTTTTAAAATAGGCATTTGACATGAATAAATTGTTGGTCTTGCAAAATTCAACCATGCAGTCTCCAGCATCATTTCTATCACCATGGCCATATTTCCAACTACTGACCTTCCTCCTTGTTTCCAATCTTCACCTTCTAATCACCAGTAACTATCAGTGTATCTTGATTGCATGTTTGATCAATTTCAGACTGAAGAAGTTGGTACAATTCTTCAATGACATGACCATTGGCAATGACATGACCATTGGCTTTAGTTGTTGTTACTGTTGTTAAGTGTTGTCAAATCGGTTCTGGCCCATAGCATAGTTAGTGTGTAAATATGAATATTAGGAGTATTCATTGGTCTTTCTTGTTGGCATATAGATATTATACTATCACAGGTAGCATTGTACTTCAAGATAGATTTTGAAATGTTCTTTTTGCTGATGATGAATGTGATGCCATTCCTCTTTAATTTGTCATTCCTGATATAGTAAACCATAAGATTGATTCAAAATAGTTTATACCAGCCCATTTCAGCTCACTAATGCCTAGGATGGAATCCTGATGTGGCTCTGTAGGAAAACCACTGGAATGCTAGCAGCAAGAATAAACCCACCAGTCACTCCATGGAAACCCTATACAGGGTTGCTATGAATTGGAACCAACTCGACAGCATTGAACAGCAACAATGCCTAGGATACCAATCTTTATTCATTCCATTTCATTTTTGAAAAATTCCAATTTTCCAAGATTCATATATCATACATTCTATGTTCCAATTATTAGTGGACATTTTCAGCAGTTTCTTCTCAATTTGAGTTTCTCCCCATTAGTAAATGAAGGTCCCAAAAGCTTTACTCCATTCACATCATTGTGGTCAACTCTGCTTTGAAGAGAAAGCTCTTCCCTAGGTGCATTTAGAGTGCCTTCCAACCGGAGGGACTCATCTTCCAGCACTACAGTTGACAACATTCTGCAGTTATCAACAATGTTTTCATCTTTTGGTACTGTGACATGTTCCACTGTTATTCATAAAGTTTTCAGTGGCTAGATATTCAGAAGCTATTGGCCTCTCCTTTTTCTTAGTCTGTCTTAATCTGTCTTAAACCTGTTCATCATGGATTACCTTCTTAGTATTTAAAATACGGTGGTATAATTTCCAGCATCAAACCAACAGGTAAGCCACCACAGTACAACAACCTGACCGACCCATAGCAAGCCTGTATAGAGTTTTCAAGGATTGGCTAGTGGGTTGGAACAGTTGACCTTGTGGCTACCTGTCTAGTATGGGTGTGTATGACATTGAAAGGAAAAGAAATGCAGACAAAGATTAAATCTAGTTTACGATACGCATGTATTTGGGGGGAAATGTGTCGATGTCTGAAACGTACTTTGAAACTACATAAAAACTAAGATAGATTGGCATGGATAGAGAGAAAGATGGATAAATATGAAATAAATCAAGCAAAAATAGTGTTAATGATAGAATCTTTAGGATAAGTAAATGAATGTTCACTGTTGTTGTTGTTGTTGTCAGGTGCCATCGAGTCAGAACCGACTCATAGTGACCCCATGCACAGCATAATGAAATAATGTCCGATCCTGGGCCAACCTCACTACCACTGCCACACTTGATGCCATCAATGATGCCACCTGGCTGATCCATGTCGTTGGGGGTCTTCCTCTTTTTCTCTGACCCTCCACCTTACTCAGCATGACATCCTTCTCCAGTGACTGTTCTCTCTGGACAATGTGTCCAAAGTATGAGAGACGAAGCCTAGCCATCTTGGCCTCCAAGGAGCACTCTGGTTGCACTTCTTCCAAAACAGATCTATTGGTTCTTTTGGCACTGTTCACTGTTAATTCTTTCTACTTTTTCAGTACTTAGTAATTCTCACATTAATATGTTTTAAAAATTAAAACACTCTGAGGTTCTTTCATTTTCTGAAAAAGAGGCATTTATGTTTCCTACTTAAAGGATTTTTCAGAAATGATATAGGACAATGTATGTAGGGTGCCCAGGCAGTCTTCAATGAATATTGATTATTTTTTCCTTTATTTTACCTGCATTCCCTTTAGTATTATAGGAAGTTCCTTTCAGAGGTTTCTAAAATCACCTCAGATTCTTATATAACTTCTACCTCTTATTTCTTCAGTCAGTAGTTGGCATATAATTTTTGCTTGCAGTTCATTTTTAAGTTGTCCTTGACCTCTCCAAGTAACAGATTTTCTTCTCCCTCACTCCTCTCCCAACACACAGAGCTAATCAGAAGTTGATCCAGGGTGGGTACTAAGCCTTCCTTAGGACCTTCATCCCCATTATCTCTAAAACCAGTGGCAGAATACACAACAAGAAGGAGAACAGACAAATGCAGTATCCTTGATATCAACTTAGAGACAATTTTGACTAGTGGGAAACAGGGTACAACACTATGGAAGAAAGGTCAAGGAGAATTAGGACAGAGAAAATGCCTTTCAATTTCAAATTGTGAATTTGGCTTAAGAAATATAATTTTCAGAAATGCATTTGGGGATCAGATGGTTAACTATATCTATTCCATACTTATCAAAAACTCAACTTCTGACAAGCATTTCAGCTACTGGTGCTGCAACTTGAAGGTCCAATCTGTTTTATGCTCCAGTCTCACAATCTTTGGCAGCAAATTGTTACCTCTTGGCATTCCTTATTTTCTTAAACACAGGCAGTCAGTCATAGGTCTACAAAGGAACCATGAACACAAATGATTCCTAACACCTCTTCAATGATCCCATCCTCTGCTTTGCCCCTGGAAGTCACTTTACTGCTATTTTCACTTTTGAGGTGTATGTATTTTGTCCTTTGCACATGGTGAGTTTCAACAGTATTACTAACTTACTGAATCTTATCTTTTTTACCTGATGCCTTTGAATGTTTCATTCACAATGGAAAGAAGAAATGAAAAGAGCCAATGAAAAGGTTTTGGAAATATAAAGGGTAACCTAGAGATCTTCCAATTGATCACTTGTGTGAGGTGAGAAATTATGTTATGGTTCTAAGATTAAAACAGAAGGAAAAACTGTCACCTGGAACTAGATATCCCCTTATCAAATGACTCTCTAAGAAACGAGACCCTCTGATTGTGGTAATATCCAAGGGGACTTGAACAAAGTAAAACAATGATCAAAACTGGAGTAAGCTAAGTAAATTACTTCATATTCAATGAGCATTTTTTGAAGCTCAAGTCTATGATAGATCCTGTGGAGAATAAAAAAGGAAAATATAACATCTTCTTTTTATAAAAAGTATATACATAAAGCACTTAAAGAGTAAATCAAAACAAAGAATAACCAAGCATCATTGGCTGTTGAGGATAGGAAAGGGAAGGAGTTACAGGACCTAGAGTACAGTTTCTTAACTTTTCCTTAAGCTTCTTAGAAGAAGAGGAAGAAATCACTTTGAAAAATATGGAGACTATATGAAAGACTACCTGACCACTCAGGAAATAAAATATAAGACATTTAGAACTGTTCCAGATCCAGAGACTTTAAAATCTTGTAAACAGTTATGTACATATCTGAAAGGAAGAAATTTTCTTAATCAGTGATAGACTCAGTGGGTAAACTCAGAACAAATAGTATATAAGATACAACAAAATGGAGGAGCATTATTTTAGAAAAGAGTTGTGGAAAGTCTGGCATTAAATTTCCTTTACAGGTTGTACCTAGATCATTCAAAGACCATCCTTAGATTAAGCTATAGAAAAGGGTTGCTATTGGGAATCTTTTTCTGAAAAGATACAAGTACAGTCCTTGTTCCTATTACAAAAACATCAAAGGATATAGTTAGAATCTTTGTATCCAATGATGAATGAGTTGAGAACCAAGCCAGAAATGGAATGACTGACCCCTCAATGAATCAGCTTGCTACACTGATTTAAAATGGCTGTCCATACAACTACTTCCTGGCCACACAGGAACTAGACATGGCTTAACAAACTTTAGTGGCAATGAAGTCCAGTGACCTCCATATAGAACCCAACTAAGATTTGTAGGGTTTAAAATTAAAATCTGGTGAGGATTATATTGTCCAGAGTGCACTGATTAGCCCACACTCTCTCTCATTATTACCTTATTTTAGTTAATATTCTTTTGGAGACTTCATGCCTCAGAACACTATTTGAATAAGAAACATAATTTTCCATATTTTCAAGTCTATATGTGTCATTAAAATTGTTAACAATAATAGCCTTTTTACGAAGACAAGACTGAAAGCAAAGAAGGAAGCACCTGCCCCTCCGAAAACTGAAGCCAAAGCAAAGGGGTTGAAGGCCAAGAAGACAGTGCTGAAAGGTGCCCATGAACCTAAAAATAGATTGCATTTCACCCAACTTCCAACGGCCCAACACACTGAGGTTCCGAAAGCAGTGCAAATCTCCTCAGAAGAGCGACACCAGGAGAAACAAGCTTGATCACTATGCTATCTGCAAGTTCCCTCGGATAACTGAGTCAGCCATGAAAAAGATTGAAGATAACAACACATCTGAGTTCATTTTGGATGTGAAGGTCAACAAGCACCAGGTCAAAGCTTCTTCAAAGCTGTGAAGAAGCTGTGAAGAAGCTCTATGATATTGACATAGCCAAGGGCAACACCTTGATTAGGCCTGATGGAGAAAAGAAGCCTTATGTTCCACTGGTTCCTGACTATGATGCTTTCTTTGGATGTTGCCAACAAAATTAGGATTATCAGAAATTCAAGCTCACCAACTGCTCCTCCTAAACCTTATTCAATGTCGCTATGGTCAGAACCAACTCAATGGCATTTACCAACAATAACCACAACAAACTAAGATCAGCTGCCTAATTCTGAATATAAATTGTAGATGAAAAATAAAGTTAGTCAATAGATTTTCATCAGTACTGGAGGCTTTAAGATCAGGCATAATTTCTGCCTTTACTTTTTGCATCAACATAGTCTCTTTCAACATATTAAAAGTATAACACCCTTCTCCAGCAATGTTTCACCACATTGTTAAAACCACAGCACATAAAACTTAAATAATCTGTTTCACTATATTGCCAATTTTTACTATTTTGTCATTAAAATTACCACTCAATGAATATGCTCAAAACCACTGCCTTAACCTTCATCTATCGCAATTTAGGAGTCCTGATGAGGTGCTGTGGGTTAATGCAGTGGACTGTAAAGTCAGTTTGAACCACAAGGTCAGCATTTCAAGCTTACCAGCTGCTCCTCAGACACCCTATACAGGGTTGCTATGGGTCATGGATCTGAAGGACTAGAAGGTACTTAACAACAACAACAATGGTTATTTAATTACCATTTTAATGTGTTTACTTCAGAGGAAAGAAAACGTGCTAAAATATGCAAAATAGCAGTCCTGACTCATTTTATCCTTTAAAAAACTACAATTAGTCTAAACTCAGTGCATTATAAAGTCAAGTCCATCCTTTAATATGTTGTTTTTGTTAAGTGCCTTGGAGACAATTCCAACTCATAGCCACACTGCTTAGGCTTTCTGAGGGTTGGCTGGCGTATTTGAACCTCCAACCTTCCAATTAGCAGTCCAGTGCTTGTCCTATAGCACAACACCCAGACTCCTTTTAATATAAGCTTAGTTAAAATCTAAAAAGGCTTTCTTCTATTTCTTCACCTGTGATTATTGTTGTTGTTGTTGTTAAGTGCCTTCGAGTCGGTTCCGACCCATAGCGACCCTGTACAGGGTTTCCGAGGGTGTAAATCTTTACGGGAGTAGAAAGCCTCATCTTTCTCCCGCGGAGCGGCTGGTAGTTTCGAACCGCTGACCTTAAGGTTCACAGCCCGATTCGTAACCACTACACTACCAGAGCTCCTTGTGATTATTAGTAAATACTAATCTGTGTTATGGCACATACTGTTTAAATGCACTTGTTCAACAGAGGTCTATGTTTGAAGCCTTTTGCTCTGAAGGACATTATTGTTAGGTCTAGTCCTTGAATCAACATTGTGATCTCTAACATCAATAGACAGTTTTCTAGAGTTCACAATGCTGGTGGAGATCATCCCCCTTGACAGAAAGGTGATGCACCTGCGTTTGAATGGAGCTCATGGGAAAATATCATTTACAGTACCTAGTTTTCAAGAATAAACAGAGGTAAATGAAAGTATGACTGTACAAAATGAGTGTGTTAGGCTGGGTTTTCTAAAGAAGAAAAACTAGTGAAACACACACACACACACATATATATATATATGAACTCTGGTAGCTCAGTTGCTTACGAGCTAAACTGCTAACCGCAAGGTCAGCAGTTCAAATCTACCAGACACTATATGGGACAAAGACGAGGCTTTCCATTCCTGTAAAGATTTACAGCCTCAGAAACCCTATATAAGGTTGCTGAGAATTAAAACCAACTCTACAGCACATAACCATCATATGTATATATATATATATATATTCATAAACACACACATGGACACCCCACCTCACAGCGACCCTATATAGGGTTTCTAAGGCTGTAAATCTTTACAGGAATGGAAACCTCATTTTTGTCCCACATAATGTCTGGTAGATTTGATCTGCTGACCTTGTGGTTCGCAGTTCAGCTCGTAAGCAACTGAGCTACCAGAGTTCATATATATATGTGTGTGTGTGTGTGTTTCACTAGTTTTTCTTCTTAAGAAAACCAAGCCTAAGACACTCATATTGTACATATAAATACACTTGGACACACCACCCTCAACCCTGGAGGGTTCTAATAAGCATTCACACAGATCTCCTTGAAATTTAAAATGAGAGTTTCCATTTAAAACCAAATGGCCACCACTCAACTGTCAGTTTGTCATACTGTGGTGGCTTGTGAGTTGCTGTGATTCTGAAAGCTATGCCACCAGTATTTTAAACACCAGCAGGGTCACCCATGGTAGACAGGTTTCAGATGAGCTTCCAGACAAAGACAGACTAGGAAGAAAGAGTAACAAACTACTTCTGAATATTTAGTCAC
>NW_006408626.1:10524713-10526027 GCF_000296735.1 Chrysochloris asiatica
CCTTCATTTGCTGATGGGTCACAATTCAAGAAGAGAAACAGCTGTAAACATCCTTTGAAAATCGGAACATGGAATGTTCAAAGTATGAATCTGGGAAAATTGGAAGTTGTCAAAAATGAAATGGAATGCATAAAAATCAATATCTTAGGCATTACTGAGCTGAAATGGACTGGTATTGGTCATATTGATTTGACAACCACACGGTTTACTATGCCAGGAATGACAGATTGAAGATGAATGGTGTTGCATTCATTGTCAAAAAGAACATATCCAGGTCAGTCATGATGTGCAACCCTGTCTGTGATAGGATAATATCCATGTGCCTACAGGGAAGCCCAGTTAATACCACTATTATTCAAATTATTCACCAAGCACTAAAACCAGTGAGGATGAAACAGAAGAATTCTACAAATTTCTTCAATCTGAAATCGATTAAACATACCATCAAGATGTATTGATCATTACTAGTAATTAGAATGCAAAGATTAGAAACAAAGCGGAAGGTTCAGTAGTTGGAAAATATGGCCTTGGTGATAGACATGATGATGGAGAACACATGATAGAATTCTGCAAAACCAATGATTTGTTCATTTCAAATATCTTCTTTAGACAGCATAAGAGACAACTATACATATGGACCTCACCAAATGAGATACACAGAAATCATATTGACTACATCTGTGAAAACAGAAGATGGAAAACAACCATATCATCAGTGAAAACAAGGCCAGGTCTGTGGATCAGACCATCAATTACTCATATACAAATTCAAACTGAAGAAAATGAAAACAAGTCCACAAGAGCCAAAATATGACCTTGAATATATCCCACCTGATTTTAGAGATCATCTGAAAAACAGATTTGATACATTAAACACTAAAGACTGAAGACCAGAAGAGTTGTGGGATGACATCAATAACATCATACATGAAAAAAGTAAATGAGAAGACAAAAAAGAAGGGAAAGGTCAAAATGAATGTCAGAAGAGACACTGAAACTTGTTCTCCAGTGAAGAGCTGCTAAAGCAAGTGGAAGAAATGAGGAAGTCCAAGAGCTGAACAGAAAATTTTAAAGATCAGCTCGAAAAGATAAAGCCAAATCTTACAACAAAATGTGCAAAGATCTTAAGGCTGAAAACCAACAAGGAAGAACACACTCAGCATTGCTCAAGCTGGGAGAACTGAGGAAAAATTATAAGCCTTGAGTTTTGTTATTGGAAGATTCTCTGGGCAAATTATTGAATGATGCAGAAAGCATCAAGAGAAGACGGAAGGAAAACACAGAGTCACTGTACCAAAAGGAAATGGTTAATGT
>NW_006408626.1:10527517-10535791 GCF_000296735.1 Chrysochloris asiatica
GTTCTGCTGTGCATAAGGCTGTTATGAGTTGGTACTGACTCAATGGCACCTAACAACAACAACATACATACACATATCTATTATTATTATCAAGGAAATGGCTTACAATTGCAGAGTTCAAGGTCCCCAGAGGAAAAGAGAGAAACGTACCTGTATGTCCATTATATTGGGAGCAGACCACACCCACAGGAAGCATCCCTTCAATTTATTGAGTGTTCATAGTCACTCATCATAGAGTTAACTACGGCTGTATTATGCTTTATTGCAATGAGAATAAGCCCATCTCAACTGCTAAACCACTGGAAATCCTGGCCTACTCAAACTGACGTAGAACCTTAACTACTATAGTGAGTTATAGGTTAAAACCTCTTTCCACAGATACATGAAGTAACATGATAACATTTGCTTCGTTTTACTCTTTAACTTCTCTTCCCAGGAATTTTCTGCTTTCAGATTGGTAATTTGATTCACACTTTCTCATGCTTAATAAGAGTTTTGTTCATTGTATTGATATTTATTTGCTTGGAAAAAGCATGATGGAATAAGGTTTATATAAAAGGGATATCAGGCACTTTGCTTTTCACTATAAATCAGTGGGTTAGCCTGCATCCGATTCAACTGGTTGTTTTTAAGTGCCGTTTAGTTGGTTCCGATCCATAGCGACACTGTATAGGGTTTCCGAGGAGTGACTGGTGAGCTTGAACCACTGACCTTGCAGTTCAAATGGCTTTGCAGTCTGGCTCATTAACCCACAATGACACACTAGGACTCGATTCAACTGAAGAACTTTTTGAATCACAGATTTCCAGATCTGATTCCTTATGTTGCTGATACAGGTCTAAGTTGGATCCTGGGAAACTGCATTTCTACCACGTTCCCAGGTGATGAGGAGGCTGTCTGCCTCTGGGCCACAAGTTATAAACCATTGATAAATACATCTTTCCCGATGAATATTCTGCAGCACCTTTCTAATCCATGGGACTACTGATGTAATATAAGGCTAACAAACATAATGGAGTATTACGTTCTTATTTGCTGTTTTCAAACATTGATTGTGGCATAAATTTGACTTATAAGAGGGGATCACTAGGCAATGCCATTTTTCACACTTTATAAATTTATTTATAAGCAAACAAAGATTGCATGCCACTCCCTGATCATATTTTTATGAGGAGTGAGTTAATGTAAGTAAAAGAATCTACTTTGTTGTTAGCTACATAGCAGGTGTGTAACATACAATACCTTATGTGGCACTGTTGGCTAAAACCCTGAACTGCAAGATTGATTAGAATTACAAGGGTTATGGTTCAAACTCACCAACCATTACTTGGAAAACTTGCACAGGGTCGCTATAATTCGGAACCTACTCAAGGGCACTTTAACAACAACAATTCCTTGTAATCTTCCTTGTTCTAAAGTCTACATGTCTGAAATTAACATACATCTTCCAGCTTTCATTTGATTAGTGTTGTTAGTACGGTATATCTATCACTCACTATTAATTTTTAACCTATCTAAGCCTGTATATTCAAATTAGCTTTCAGTAGACAGAATATTTGGGTCTTGATTTTATCCACACAATCTGATATTTAATTGGTTTCTTTCTATCATTCATAATTAAAGTGATGAATGATATAGTCCTACTACCATATTTGCAACCTCTTTCTTTTCACTGCATTTGTTGTTTCTTTTTATTTTCTCATTTTCTGCATTCTCTGATCTTAACTAAGTATTTTATATTATTTATTTTACTACTCTTTTTAGTATCTGAGTTTTGTTGTTGTTAAGTGCTATTGACTCAGTTCTAATTATTGTTGTTGTTGTTAAATACTGTGGAGTTGGTTCCGACTCATAGTGAGTACAAGGTTTCCGAGGCTATAAATCTTTATGGGAGCAGAAAGCCTCATCTGTCTCCTGTGGAACAGCTGGTAGTTTCGAACTGCCGACCTTGAAGTTAGCAGCCCGATTCATAACCACCATGCTATCAAAGCTCTTTGTTGTTGTTAGATGCCATCAAGTAATTTCCGATCCACAGCAACACTATGTACAATAGAAACCAACACCACCTGGTCCAGCACCATCCTCACAATTACTCCTATACATGAGCCCAATGTTGTTGCCACTGTGCCAATCCATCTCATTGGGGGTCTCCGTCATTTTCTATGGCCCTCCACCAAGCATGATGTCTTTCTCCAGAGACTAGTCCCTTCTGATAATACGTCTAAAATATGAAAGACAAAGCTTAGTCATATTGGCTTCTGAGGAACATTCGGGTTGTACTTATTCAAACATAAATTTGTTTGTTCTTCTAACAGTCCATTGTTGTTTTGTTGAAAGATTTCAATTTGTATTCCATCAGTTCTGGAGCTTTGTTCCGGCCAGTATCTTCAGTGCACCTTGGAATTCAACCTTCAGTAACACTGGTTCTTGATCATATGCTACCTCTTGAAATGGTTGAACATTGACCATTTATTTCTTTTAGGTTCAGTAACTCTGTGTGTGTTCTTCTTTTGATGCTTTCTGCATCATTCAATATTTCGCCCAAAGAATCCTTCAATGTTGTAAGTTGAGGCTTAAATTTTTTCCTCATTTCTGGTTCATAGCAACCCATTATAGTATTTCTGAGAATCGGCTGGTTTGAATCGCCAACCTTGTGGTTAGCAGTCCAGTACTTATTCTACATCACCACACCAGAACTCCAGTATCAAAATTAAAACTTTAAAAAACAACTCATGGTTGCACTACAGTATATAAAATACATTTTAATCTAATGTTAGTATACTGTCCAATAACACTACATCACAAGAAACACCTTTCTTTTAGATCAATTAACATTTTTACCTCTCTGATAGTCTTACTTTCTTACCTACATTATATTCCTTCTTCGTGAAATCTTATTTTAATGTTGGTTTTTGAGCAGGTCTGCTAGAAATGAGTTTCTTCATATTAGTTTGTCTGAGAAAGTATTTCTCTTTCACTGTTAAAGGGTCATTTCATTATGTGTGCTTTTATATTTAATTCTCGGCATGTGGTTCTTTTATTCTGTCAGCACTTTAAATATTTCACTGCACTCTCTTCTTATCTGCATAGTTTCTGAGAAGTCTGTGATCATTATCTTACTTCATCTACAGGTAAGGTTCCTTGTTTTCTCTGCTTCTCTTGACATTTCACTTTGACTTTAATTTTTATGTAGTTTGGATATGATATGTCTAGCTGTAGAATGTTTTTTAATTTGTTGCTTATTTGTTTGCTTTTTGGTATTTATCCTGTTTGGTGTTCTCTGAACTTCCTTGATCTGTGGTTTCATGTCTTTCATTAACTTTGGGAAGCTCTTATCCATTTCCAACTGTTTTTTTCTGCTCCTTTCTTTTCCTTCTTTTGTTATTCCAATTATAGGTATATACCACTCTCAAAATTGCCCCACTATTCTTAGATAAGGAACTCTGGTAGCATAGTGGTTATGAGTTGGGCTGCTAATCTCAAGGTCAGCAGTTTGAAACTACCAGCCAGTACATGGAAGAAAGATGAGGCTTTCTACTCCCATAAAAATTTCCAGACTTGGAAACCCTATACAGGGTTACTATGAGTCGAAACCAACTCCACAGCACATAACCACCACCATCACCATACTTAGATATTCTGTTCTGTATTTTCATTCTTTTTTTCTCTTTGAATTTTAGTTTTGGAAGTTAATATGAGGAACTTCAAAACATTTGCTGAAAACTGGAATTAAAAGATAGTGGTATTTCTCCATGAACTTTTGGAAGCCCTCTCATATACACCTAGCTTTACATTAATTAATTCTTTGTCTACATGAAGTCTACTAATGAGCTCAATGAGCGCATTCTATATTTCTGTTACAATGTTTTTTATGTGTAAATTTTACTGTTGATTTTTTTTTTCCTTAGAAGTTCCATTCCTTTGCTTATATTAACCATGTATTCTTGCATGCTGTGTTGTTTTTTTTAAATGGAACACTTAAACTAATCTCTGTTGTTTTGTTGTTGCAAGCTGACATACAGGCAACCCCAATTCCCAGCCAGTGCAGACACAACCAGATTGGACCCTTATGATCCATAAGGTTTTCATTGGCTGCTTTTCGGCAGTTTCTTGTCAGCCCTTTCTTCCTAGTTTGTCTTAGTCTGAAAGCTCCACTGAAACCTCTTCTTTCATACGTTGTTGTTGTTGTTAAGTGACTTCAAGTTGGTTCCAACTCATAGCAAGGCTGTTTAGGGTTTCCAAAGAACTACTGATGAGTTTACACTGCCAACTCCGCAGTTCATAGCAGAGTGCTTACCCTATAATGTCACAACAGGACTCTGTTCTCTCATATGGAAGGTGAGAATTCTACCACAGAACCATACTGCCCTCAGAATAATCACCGTTATTATTACATGCCATCAAGTTGGTTCCAACCCACAATGCCCTGTATAGGGTTTCCAAGGAGCAGCAGGTGAGCTTGAACCGTCTACCTTGTGGTGCAAAGGGACTTCGCCCACAGCACCCCTGACTGATAATTTCAACATCTGCATCAGATCTGAGTTTAGTTGTAGTGATTATTTTTACTTTTCTTTTTCTCTTAACCAAGCTTTACTTGGCTTAAACTTTGGATCTATATTCTCCTTGAACACCTAGGACAATCAGTTTCTCATACTCAGCAACTTTATAAATGTCCTTGAATTGAATCATAATCATTATTATAGAATGAATGTATTATGAAAATATTTTGTGTGAAGTTCTATTGCAATGTGGAAAGAGGATGATATTAGGAACAGAAACTCTTATAACTTTGCTTCATATTCTACATTTGCTGTTAACATATTATGTAAGGGGGGAGTTTGTTTTTTAGGCCTGAAGTGCTGAGAATTGGGCTAACTATTCTAAACAGTTCATGGTACAGAGTTATGGTAAGAACTGTAAAGTTTTGTTCAAGCTTAAATTTTCTTCCATTGTTCCTAACCACTTCTTTCATCCAACCTTCTCCCACCCATACTCAGTTAAAATTGATAGATATCTTATATTTTATATGTAAAATATGCAGTATTATATGTAGAATCCTGGTGTGATACTGTAAGATAAGGAATGGACTGTTAATTGCAAGGTTGGTGGTTCAAACCCACCAGCGGCTCCTTGGAAACACTATATAGGGTTGCTTTGAGTCAGAACCAAGTTGACAACACTGTACATGTTTGTTTTCTATTTATGAATAGTGTTAATGTTATTTTCTAGAACATTTGATTTGTCAATAGTGTAGGAAAGCTCCCTGCTTCCTACATTCTCAACAATATTGACAAGTATTTCTAATTTATACCAGTTGAATTGGTATAATTTATTGTTTTAATTGTTTCCCCCCCTAGATTGTTACTGAGTTTAAACTAGTTTTTGCATACTTGTTAGCTATAAATACTTTGTCTATTTCTCTTGGAGTCCCAATAATTATTTGAAAGGGCCCTCACTATATTCTAGGTAATTATCCCTTTTATCATATTTAGATGTTACATATAACTTTCCTTAACCTGTCACCTCTTTGTTAGTTTTGTAAAACACAATTTATTGAACAGAATGTCTTTCCTTAAAGTCATATCTGTTTATACTGCTTTGTGAATTTTGTTTCTTGGACATTGTTTTTCATAATTTTACAACACTAGATGGAAAATATTTCAGGTTAGATAATTAGCCACTCTCAGATTTCTTATGTTAAGACTCTTATTATAAATATGCAAGTTTGGCCAAAGCACTTGCTAATTAGACAGCACTTAAAAAACAACAACAACAATGTTGGAAAATATCTTTAATTGCTGGAACGCTGGAGGAATATATGAGTACTAGAGTATTTTTATTATTATTACATACGTTTTCACTAGGAAGAGCTAATGAAAGAACCACCTAGGATTATGAAAAACCATGGGTGTGGTTTGCTTGGCTTGTGCTGATAGGACTAGATTTGTTAATGTTTTCATTTTCAATATTTCCAAATTAAAGGTGTTACAAAACCCAAAAGACCTCACTACAGAGCCAACAAGTTAATGATTAACCATGGAGCATTGGTGATCTTATACTGTCAATGAGCAAATGATAGAATTCACAGAGTGACCAGGTGTCATGAAAGACTGTTTCATGATACATGTTTGGTGAGTAAGCTGACTTTTGACTGGTCTATTCAATGCTTCTGAAAGATTCAGAGTCTTCCATAGCTCTAAATGACTCTATTTTTCTAGGACTGTCCTGTTTGAGTTCAACAGAGAGCCAAACACAATGACTGTCATTCTGTGTAGAAAGAGATTTTTTCTCAGAAGGATACAGAAAATGCAACTGTGTGAATTGTTATACTTGGACCATACACCTAAAGTATTCCCAATCCTAGTTTTTTTTTTCTCACCCTTTATAATTGATTCTGCTAGCAGAAAATTTGTTCTCCTGAAAAGAGACAAGACTTACTCCTAGAATTCTCATTGCCCATATTACTCATTTGGCATGCTATCATTTACTGGGTTACTGAATTGTTAGTTATCATTCCTTGACAAGAATCATGTCTTTCACATATCTGCCAACTCTTTTTGAGCAGATATCACAGAATCTCCATTTCCTAAAATACTGAACACTACAAACTTTATAAAGAATGAGCACTCAGAAATATTTACTGACTTATGGATGGCCCATGGTCCATAGTGGCAGTTTTATGAAGGCCCCATCCATGGTATTTTGCAGGTATGCTAGTATCTCTACAGGGCTATGAGCGTCAGGATGGAGTGGATAAAGTTCTGTTGCTCCTTTTCGATTCTTACAATGAAACTGTGCTCTCTCTTTTGTCTATAGGGGCACAAACATGTACGTACTTGCACCCTGTGATGTTTACAGGTGAGTTTCATTTCCTAAGTTCCTGCATGTGATGAGCTACAAGGAATGAGTGATGCATGTGACAAGGAATGGGGAGCTACAATGAACAGAAACCCCTGAGGTGTTATTGGCAGTCAGCTCTCCCCATTTTCCAGATCAGTCTGTCCTTCACATAAAAGCTGCAGCTGCTGACTGCAAAGCCTGTCACTGTTACCAGCTCTGCCTCTTTATCACACAGTCAGCATGACTTTTTTTGCTCAATCAAACTTACCCTGATTCGAATTGTTCCATTGGAGTGGTCTGGCTGCTGCTGCTGCTATTTCCCAGCTATTAACATAGACATTACAGCGCTCCAACTACTCAAAGACTGCAGCAACACAGTCATCCTGGACGGCAGCCACTTCAGGGAGATCTCAGACAGATGGCTGTTTGCAGAGGGCAGAGAATTTAACAGCAGTGCCTCTCCACACTCTGATGATGTATTTCCACCTCAAAGGAAGTAATGGGCACAAATCCCCTTGAGGTTTCACGATACTCATTCTATGCCTTTCTACCCTTGCAAATAGCAAGCAGATGCCAGCATTTTTGGAGGCCTGAGAAGAGGGAGCTCACATGGTGAGCACACAGCATCATATATATCCTGAGAAAAGGATATATATGTCTCCAGGAGAACCCTAGCTCTTGTTAATACTAGGTTTGAGATTCCAGGGTCACATAACTTAGCTGAATGTTCAGTTTTTCATTTGTAAAATGGAGAAAACTATATTTACTTTCCAAGGCTGTTGGGACGACTAAAGGAGATGTCACATGTACAACACAGAACATATGCCCGGTGCTCCAGAAACGTGAGTTGCAGCAGGGATATAGTGCTTCGCTTGCCTCTTTTATCTTCCATCTTTCCCTCTTTGTCTCTCAGAGTCTCTCTCTGCCAGTAATTTATGAAGACCTTTTTTTTTTTTTTTTTTTTGCATCAGGTACAGTTTCTTTTAGTTTAATTGTTTAAAATATTATTTAAGTAAACGATATGCAGAGAATAATGCTGAGATCATAACTGTACAACTTAATGAACTTGCACAAAGTAAACAAACCTGTGTAACAAACAGCAAGCTATAGAAAAAATCATACTAGCCCCTCCAATACCTTCTTCATGCTACTCCCAGATTCCGTAAGATTTGAAGGGCAATAGTAAGTCAGAATGTACTCAACTGATTCAAAAGATCATGAAAAACTTAATACCAGGCACAAAAGTCATGTCATATATCAAATGACTGCTTTTCCAGAATTATGTTTCAGCATCTGACCCCAGGACTTCAACTCAAGATATTCCTTCCCAGACTTTTTTCAGTCAATAATCTTAGCTGTCATGGGAAAACAGCACTGTCATATCTTCCCAGACGTTGCTCCTTAAATGGTCTCTTATTGTTGTTGTGCCACCGA
>NW_006408626.1:10536671-10547456 GCF_000296735.1 Chrysochloris asiatica
GGGGTACCGGGGAAGGATTGCATGGAGGGGATTGTAACCATGGCAATGCGAGGATATATGATAGAATGAATGTAAAACTAATGTTCTTCCATGTAAACTATCACATAATTTACAATAAAACATTTAAGAAAAAAAAAGGCTAGCTGACACCACTGGCCAAAATTGTTGGTTACAAGGTATTATTACAAGTGAAGTCTATTCTGGTGATGTTAAACGAGTTAAGGAGGAAAAAACAAAAACAAAACCAACCTAACCATCAGGATTATTCAGACACTGTCCTCCAGACTTTTGTGTAATATAATAATAATTAAATGCCCTGCTGGCTAACCACAAGATCAGTGTTTCAAACTCACCAGCTGCTCCACAGTAAAAAGATGATGCTGTCTGCTTCCATCAAAACTTACGGCCTTAGGAACCCTATGGTGCCACTCTATTCTGTCATATAAGGCTGCCCTCAGTCAGATGGTAGATTTGGATGGATGGTAATAATTAAAATTCAAACTTTTTGGCACTCTTCAACCATATTGTTGTTGTTAGGTGTCTTTGAGTTGACTGACTCATAAGGACCCTATGCATAACAGAATGAAGCACGGACTAGTCCAGCACCATTCTCACAATTGTTGTAATTTGAGCCCATTGTTGCTGCCACTGTATCAGTTCATCTCTTTGAGGAAAGAGATGACACTCCACTTTACCTAGCATGATGTCCTTCACTCATGATAATATGTGCGAAGTATGAGAGACAACGTCTTGCCACCCTGTCTTCTAAGAGCATTCTGGTTGTACTTCCAACACAGATTTGTTTGTTCTTCTGATAGTCCATGATACTTTAAACATTCTTTTCCAATTCGATACTTCACCAACCATACTTCATATCTAACTGAATAACTGCTATTGTACAATACTACATTTGAGTTCACTCAAAAAATCCTAAGAACTTTGATGCCAAATCAAGGTACTTCAGGAGGTAAGTGGGAATGTTCTAGAATTAGCATATCAATTGTTTGCATATAGATGTTGATTTAACTCACTTCAAAATTAAGGTATCTCCTTAATGTTGTTGTGTGCCTTTTCTCTTCTTGAAACAAAGCTACCTCCATGTGACAAAGCCTCTTAAGATTTTCTAGCCTGTAATTACTAGTCTGAAATGACTCAAGGGTACTTATCAGCAACAGCAGCAGTCTTTACAGGAGAAGATCTCAAGTAGATCCTCAGATCTTTCTCCCCATGGAGACCCTGCTAAGATTCAAACTGCCAACTTCTTGATTATTAGCCAAAGATTAAACCATTATGCCATCAGGCCTATTTTAGAAATCTATGGTTAATTTTCTCTGTAGCAGTATTTTTTCAGATGTATGACTTCACTATTTGACTTATTATCACTTGTATATTACTTGAATCTGAATTAAGAAAGATGTTTTGAATGAAAAATGATAACATAGGAAATATATTTCATTAGAAAAAAAAAAAAGATGAAAGCAGAAAAATGTAACTAAGTCTATAGTAAAAGAAAAGAAAAAAGTTGCTGTTTGTCAGTTCTGACTCATGGCATCCCATTAGTGTCAGACTAGAACTGCAATTCATAGTTTTAAGGCTGTGGTCTTTCTGAAACTGATTGCCAGGAGTTTCTTCCAAGGTCCCTCTGGATAGGTTTGAACAGCCAATCTTTCTGTAAGTAATGGAGCACTTAAACATTTGTGCCTCCAAGGACTCAACTGTATATTAGATATAATTTAAAGATTTTTAATAATAGACTCATACAAGCATATAAAAATAATATGATGAAAATCATAAAACTCTCAACTAAAGTGTGTAGTGCATATCCAGGTATGTAAGCAGCAGTCCAATGTGGAACATACCCTAAAAATTATTAGATACATTGAAATATCAAAGTAAAATCATTGAAAAATGAAATTCACTATAAGCAGAAGTCAGCCAAGCATGCATCAGGAAACCAAGAGAAAGTAGCATCAGAAATTCGCAGATGATGGTAGAGATTCCTGTCACCTTCATGTGCAAATCACCAAGGAAACAAAGCCTAGAAAGGCAAGAGGAAGCCACCAGAGCTCCTTACACATATTTGTATATAGAGACATTTCTATCTGTGCACACATATACATGCAGTTGTACCTACCCATAGGCCTTTATCCCTATATACCTACATATGTGAACATAACATGTTTTTTGGGTTTTGTTGGTACTGAAGTAAAATTATATATGTCATATATCTTAGTACAAACATCCTTTTGTCTTGAGTGCTTTTTTTTTTTAACTTTTTATTGTGCACTGAGTAAAGATTTACAGATAAGATCATCCATTTTACATTCAACTAATCACACACTTTGTTTCACCTCAATGATTGCAATCCCCTCCATGCAACAACTGTTATCCCACTTCCTCCCTGTGCTTCCTATTTCAATTCTTTCCACTTTTGATTTTGAATCATTGATTGTTCCATGGTGAGCATACCTTATACCTTCCTAGTGTTATTGCCCCCACTATATATCAATCTATTAATTGGCTAAAAACAGCCACAAGGGTGAGTGCCTTTACAGAACTCAAGGGTAGTCAAGGGTCATATTCTCAGGTTCCTCCAGTCTCTTTCTAACTATGAAGTCTGGTCTTTTTTTTTTTTTTTAATAATTATGAGTTTTATTTCACATTTTCTCCCACTCTATCTTGGACTTTCTAATGTGATCCATTTCAGAGAAGTTGGTAGTTGCAGCTAGGCAACATCTAGTTATTCTGGTCTCAAGAGTCACAGAGATAACACTCACATGTTTCATTAATCCATTGGACTAATGAATTTCAAGCATCTTAAATTTTCATCATTTTTTTTTTTTTTCTTCCAAACATGGAGAGACCAATAGTTGTATCTGAAGTGGCCTTTCATGAGCTTTTAAGATCCTAGATAGCATTCGCCAAAGTAGGATATAGAATATTGTCTTTGTGGACTGTTTTATGTCAGTTGACCATGGTGTTCCCTGAGACTATGGTCCTGGGCCTCCATGCCCAGCAACTAATTGCCTTAAGAAATTTGAAACTCTCTAAAAAGTTTTCAACATTTTTTCCTCTGTATGCTCTACCACATTCATAATTGTGTTTGCAGAAATATAAATACCCATGTGCATATATCCCCTTTCAAACCCTTACCTATCTGGGTGTATACTCCCACCCTTCCTCCCAGCCTGTCTCCATCCATTCTGGTTGTACAATACTACATTTGAGTTCACTCAAAAATCCTAAGAACTTTGTTGCCAAATCAAGGTACTTCAGAAGGTAAGTGGGAATGTCCTAGAATTAGCATATCAATTGTTTGCATATAGATGTTGATTTAACTCACTTCAAAATTAAGGTATCTCCTTAATGTTGTGTGCCTTTTCTCCTCTTGAAACAAAGCTACATCCATGTGACAAAGCCTCTTAAGATTTTCTAGCCTGTAATTGCTAAATACTTAATTGTAGACACTGTGAGTATCTACCCACAGAACACTGTTATTTCAAAGTTGTGCATACAACACTATTTACCTCTATCTTAATTAGCCCTTGCATACTTCTCTGTGTCTTCACCTGTTTTCCTCATTCTTCTGCCAATCTCACTTTTCTTGTATCTCACTCTCCCTATGACCCAATTTAATATTTGTCTAACTGCTGTGATGCTCTAGGATAAGCACTCGACTGCAAGGTCAGTTTGAACTGCAAGGATGACAGTTAAATTCACAAGCCATTCCTCGGAAACCCTATACAGGGTCACTGTGAATTGGAACACACACAATGGCACTTAACAACTTTTGCATACATTATGATGACATTGTTTTCAAGATGTTGTCACTATACCCACATTTGATGCTACTTTTCCAATTACCCCTATTTTTTTAAAAGTATTTTTGGTTCATTATTTAAAAGGATAGAATGCACTTTGATTGCCCCAGCAGCTTGGATCAAGCAGGGCGAATACTACAGTGGACTGGCAGCTCACATTCAGACTATATGGATAAAGTGAGAAAATGATAAGACAGGAAGGAGCAGTACCTAAATTAAAAAGTGAGATTATGATATTTCAGAAGCTAGGGAGAGGTTTTAAGGGAATACGGCCCGATTTTGTGCATAAGGCATGTAATAAGCACACGTAAGTGTGCTTCTTACCTCATTAAATACTCATCTTGCTCAGCATTCTGAGGCAATGATAGAAAAACTTGACTACTTGTTGAAAGGAATACTAACTCTACTAAAGATAGCTGGTCTTCCTTAACAACAACTCATCCCTGAAAGACAGGCTATTGTTAAGAGATACTGGCAGGGGCTTCTTAGACTACAGGTCCCTGTAGGTCCTTCACCAGTCTCAAGCCTGATTATTGAAATATGCATATGAGAAGTATGTACTTTTACACAAGTTTATAAAATTTGTTTTATACTTTTAGCAATTATTTTGTTGAAATATATTCTCATGAATCAAGGAAGTAAGAAGTCTGGGTTTACAGCAGGCAGAAATCCAAAAGAGAACTAAAAAATACTGAGGAGTAATAGAGAATATTTGCAAGCATCCAAGCTGAAATATGAGACAAGCTATGTTCCTGAAAATTAAAAAGACTTCAGAAATTTTTTAGCTCCATAAGCTTCACTTCAAAGTAACTTTATGCTTCTGTTAGTTAATATAATCGTGACTCCAATGGAGCATTGTTAAACCATTTAATTTAACCAGAACACTCTATATTTTGTCAAAACTCTGAATTGTGTGTCTTTGTTTCCAAGTCCCTGATTGGAAGCAAGACTTATGTCTATTATGGATTTGTAAAAGCAGAGATTAATGGAAAATTATGATTATAAGTTATATATTGGACTGCTATAATACATTATAAGGAAAGAAGGATGGGGTGACAGGAATAGCATGAGTAAAGCACATCATACAATTGTGCTATACTGTATAGACCATAACCAGAAGGATGGAGATTCAAATCCACCTAGAAATATCTTGAGAAAAAGGGCTGAAAAATCAGTTATTGACAATCTTATGGAATACAGTTCACCATGGTTTAGAATTGATTGACAACAATTGGTGTTATTCTATACTTTATATGTAAGATGCAATACAAGGCTCAAGATATATATATCTATCTATATATATATTATATATGATTGAAGTAGGAGGAAAGGACTATTTCAACAGAAAAACACAAAACATGGTTCTTACTATCCATGAAAGCTGAGATCTATGAACTGATGTTAGCTGACTCTATGCATTAATAATGTTGTTGTTGTTAAGTGCCTTCAAGTCGGTTCTGACCCATAGCGACCCTGTACAGGGTTTCCAAGGCTGTAAATCTTTACGGGAGCAGAACGCCTCATCTTTCTCCTGCGAAGTGGCTGGTAGTTTCGAACTGCTGGCCTTAAGGTTCACAGCCCGATTCGTAACCACTACGCTACCAGAGCTCCTTATGCATTAATAATAAGCCTACTCAAAAAGCTACAGTTTGTGTCCTCTTGCAAATATTCTCTTTTACATTATTTATCGAAACTAACTCCATAGTACTTAACAACAACAACAACGTTGTGTGTAATAATAGTATTAGATTTCATAACAAAATCCAAACCCATTGCCACAGCATCAATTCTGACTCCAGCCGCTCCGTGGGAGAAAGATGAGGCTGTCTACTCCCGTAAAGATTTACACCCTCGGAAACCCTGTACAGGGTCGCTATGGGTCGGAACCGACTCGATGGCACTTAACAACAACAAGTAAGGCTATAGGACAGAGTAGAACCATTCCATACTGTTCCTAAGGCTGCTGCACAGAACAGCTGGTGAGTTCAAACCACTGACCTTTTGTTTTGGTTAGCAGCCAAGCACTTTAACCATTGTGTAACCAGATGTAAAACAAAACAAAATAGTCTTTTCTCTGCTTACACTATTATCTCACTAATTATGAAGGGATATTTAAGTCAAAAAGGAGGAATTTTATAATCTCAGTATAAAGAACAATTCTTTAATTGAATATATTTAGCTTTATGGAAACCTTACCACATTGTTCTTATTCTTTTCCATTTCACTCATGAATGCGTCGTGACTGAACAGCACCAGTTCTTAAAAGTCAGTGTTCTAAGATTTCAAGAGATGCAAACCAACTGCTGTGTGGGAATAGGCCATTGTAATACACTTTTCGGTCTCCATAAAATCTCATTTCAAGTTTTCTATCTTCTCCACTGTCCACCATGCTGTTGTTGTTGTTGTTAAGTCCTGTTGAGTCAGTTCCGATTCATAGCGACTCAATATAGGGTTTATGAGGAACAGCTGGAGGTAGTCAACACGTTAATTTATTGGAGCCCAGAGGAAAAAGAAGTTCAGCAACAAAATAAGAGGAGGCGGAGAAAAAGAGAGGAGCAGTAATTGAATATACTCAGCAGTAAAATCATTTATAAAAAAGGTGTGAAGGTCCTATTCCCTTTCTAGAGCATGCAAATTTGCATTCTGCTTCCTTTTGGAATCTTCTTATTGGTGTTGTTAATTACATTTGAGTCAATTTCAACTCATAGCAACCCCAGGAGTAGAGTAGAACAGCTCCATAGTGTTTTCAGGCTGTGACCTTTCATAAGCAGTTCCCCAAACTGTCTCCTGAGATGCCTCTAAGTGGATTCAGACCGCTGAACTTTTGGCTGGCAGTCCAGGGAGCACTAACTTATTGAAGCCACCCAGGGACCATATAAAATCATAGACCAGACCATAAATCTTTGCTTTCAGCACCATTAAAAGACACAATTATTTTTGAATTCCAATTATTCATGTAAGGATATACAAGCTAATTTGCCTGTATTGTTTTCTAATTGCAGTTTACCCACCCCTCCCATGTATTCCTAAACATAATGTCATCTTCAACTGAAAGTTTTTCTCTACCACCAGAGTATAATACAAACAGCTATACTGAAATATATGCAGTCATTCAACAAGCTAAGCTTTTAGATTAGTATTTGATTGGTGATGACTAATATATAAAATTAGTTCTTTAGAAATTTATAAAGGCATTCTCAAACTGTTATTGGCATAGATTGTCTTGATATTGTTAAGTTAACCCTGTATTGGGTTTCCGAGGAGTGGCTGGTAAGCTTGAACCACCGATTTTGTGGTTCAAACTGACCTTGCAGTGTAGCACATTAACCCGCAGCGCCACACCAGGACTCCAGATTTCCTTAAAAAAGCACATTTAATTACATCTCTGGGGGAGAATAGTACATCAATAACTGACATCATTGATGTTAGGAAAACAACAATAGCAACAAGAAAAACCCTAGGTAAAATTGGTATGTCTAACAAGAAAAAAAATTAAAAAGTAAAGCATAAAGAAATACTATCAGTATCCATATGATTTTCAAACTCCTTAAAATAGCTGATACATATTTTCATAAGTCACTTGATGACATTTCTGGCAGGAAAAAGTCTGTTCATCTAAGGCAATGAAGACTTTGTTCAAACGCAACTCAAAATTTTTTGTCTTTGATAAACTATCACCTCATGTTCATTTCACTTCAAGCATCTATTAAACAGAGACTCAATTAACAGTAAAGTTAATTGCAAACTATAAAATTGCTAATTGAGACAAATTACACATGATAGCTTTTTAATTTGGGTAAATGACAGGTTCAGATGGTTGTGTGACCTACAAACTTATGTTATCAAAGATATTTATCTTTTTTCAAAAATATTTTTAAAAGGTGTGTTAAAATTCAAAAAGAGCAAAAGTTGCTATAATGCATTATATTAAAGCACAAAATTCAGCGACAGTAAGCTCCAACCTAGAAGTTTTATTACTTTAAGTTTTAGAATCAGGTCATTAGACACTGTTAAACTCTACATTTATCTTTGTGACATAGACCATGTGGTTCAATGAACTACAGTGAGAGTCAAGGTATATTCCTCAACTAGTTTTTGTCATGCTTGCTATTTATACACTATTGTTCTAGTTAAGGCCAACCATGTGTTCGAATGCTTACCTATGCAAACAGTTTAAATGGAATGCTTTAAAAAAAATAAGCTCTTAGTTTTGTGTTTTCTTTGTGAAAGCTAAGGTTTCTCTTTATTTTTAGTACCAAAGTAATGCATGTTCACTGTAAAATATTCAAATGAATAAAAAGAAAAACATCAAAGTCACTGACATAGAGAAGTGTATAGATGGGCTGAATGATAATCAGTTGCCAGGTATAGCTAAAGATTACACAAAATATGGGTAAATATGAAAAGGTACGTTGAGATGATATACTGAAAGGTGTAAAGTGTCATGTTAAGACATTTGCTTTTTGTTACATAGGAATAAAATAGGGTAAAACAGAGATTTGCTCATTTATATAAAGCAATGTAATTTACCAATTCTATAATTTTGGTGACCCTTTGACTATTTTGGGGTATCTATTTTTTCTGCTTTCACACATGAGTTGTAATGTTTTTATTTTTTAAAGCCTCTGTTAACTATATGCTAACTCAACACTTGCAAGATCTTAGATAAAACATCAATTCACCTAAAATATGCAACACTATCAATCAATTGTTAAGTAAGTGCCCTTGAGTAGATTACAACCCATAGGGACCCTGTATAGGGTTTCCAAGGAGCAGCTGGTGAGATTGAACCACCAACCTTGCAGTTCAAACAACTTTGTAGTCTGATGCATTAGTTTGTAGCACTATATTGTAGTATAATTAGGGTCTTATAATTCACCAAATTGAAGATGAGAAGAGGAAAATTAAGATTTGTCTCATGTTTCCGCTGCTTAAAATAGTATTTGATGCATCACACACATTTTTGGGTTCCACCCATTACTCTGGAATTTCAATTTCTATTCAATCAGCAATCATTTTAATTAGTTGCTAGATGACACCATTGTACTGAATTTGCTCCAGAAGATAAACTCTGACTCACTGACTTAATTACCTCTGAATTATTAAGTACTATTATTTTCACATTTTCATTCATTTTTTTATGATTTCAGTCAATTGTGTGACTATTGGTCTTAAACCCAGTTGTACTGCTGTGTTTTTAGGGGAAGGCAACTTATTTAAAAATCATACATTACAACAACTCAAATTCTTTGCAATAAAATATTAACAATGTTATGGCTACTGGAAATAAGGACTTTTTCCAAAAGCACTGAAAAACCACAAGTATTTATTAGCATCTTGAAGTAACCACTCTTACTCAAAAAGAAGTGAAAGTATTCTTTTGTGCAACATCTTGAAGAGCTCTTTGAAAGTCTTCACCTGTCATGCACACCACACTTTTATGTTACTCTCATTTCTGAATTTACCATTCCCTTACATTTTTGCAAAAGCTGGTTGTTGTTTTTTTATATTAGAAGATAACACTGTTGATGTTTTATTGTTTCTATATCAGTATACTGCCTACTTTCCCTCCTCACTTTCTGATTCAGTTTTACTGCTCTAAGCTTGGTGCTCTGGTTTGGTAAGTTAACATTAGACCATAAATCCTCAAAGGCATGAAGCAGAGTTCTTAGACAATTATTACATTGAGTCTAGTCTTTTCTATAGGAATCGAGCAACAGTTTCTTCTAAATCTCTTAAAACTGTTTTTGATAATGTTGACTTTGTTTTATATATATATACATAAAATGACTCTGATATGGGAACATTGTCTTACCTGGAGTTAGCGCTGCAAAAGGGAATAGACCATCTGTCACTAGTATCCTATGTCTGACCTGTGACCAAAATTTGACCCTCATTTCTGTGAAACTGATGGAAAGAATAGGATTCTAAAGGTTTAAGTGGTTGGTTTCAAAAACTAAGAAGGTGAGATAAGGAAATAGGTGCTGTTCAGACAGTGCTAGTCAAGAATGACCAATAGAGAGTGTTTTGTTATATTCTACTCATTTACTGTCAAACAAGGTGGTATTTCCTCTGAAACTAACAAGATTTCTTATAGTCATAAGATAAGATCAATTTAAGGTATCAAAAATGAGAACAAAGATGGGCATCCAGAAGAATTTGTTAGATGCAAACTAATTTTCTAAGGCACAGAAATGTGACTAAATAGGGTGATAGGTTTTGGCCTTCCACAGGTTATAGTATAGTATACTGTAGTATATACAGTATAGTATAGTACAGAATAGTATAGTACAGTATAGTATAGGGGGTTTTGATGCATAGGGTAACGTTCAGTACATATACAGCAACGCTGAAACACTGTCATAGTAACTTGAGGAGAAAAAGAGAGACTTGTGCATACTCTGAAATGACATTAACCTGCTCCTTGGGGACTCCCTGAAATACTGAAACATGCTTGAGGAGAAATTATGGCCCTGGTTCTCTCAGAATGTATGTACTTAAAAGAAATGTGATCTCATTTTATGGTCAGAGGCTGGCAAAGTCTGAATAGTAAGTTTATAGCGTTACATTTCATTTTTCTTTCATATGTAATAGTATGTAAAAAGTCCTGGTGGTGTACCAGTTAAGCACTTGGCTGATAGCCAAAAGGTTTAGTGGTTCAAATCCACCCAGTGGCTCCATGAGAGAAAGACCTGGATATCTGCTTTTTAATGATTATAAAGAAGCAATCCCTGTGGGGCAGATCTACTCTGTCACATGGGGTTACTATGAATTGAAATTGACCAGATGACACACAGCAACAATAGAAAAGACTGCAAACTGCAAGAGAAACTTTGTTTGCTGATGTGGTTTGCTCCTAGACACATTTTAACCAAACCCAAACTCACTGCCATCAAGAAGATTCTAATTCACAGTGATATATATATATATAACTCTATTCTTAAAATGAAGGCGCTCTGGTAGC
>NW_006408626.1:10547661-10554609 GCF_000296735.1 Chrysochloris asiatica
AACAACAACAATTCTCAAAATGACTCTGACAAGTATTAGCATCCTCATTTTACAGATGAATAAATAAGACTTGGAAATGTTAAGAAAACTGCCTGGATCCCACAGTTTCAAAGACTGGAATATCCCATTGCCATTGAGTCCATTTCTAGACCTCTTAATTACAATTATAAAACTATAATAACTATTTCAGCCCGGTCTTGGATCCAAAACACTTAAACTAAAATTTGTCAATTAATAGAAGCTTTAAGCCAATGATAGCTTGCATTTCTTCTTTATAGTCATTAGGGGTATCAAGGAAATAAAAATAAGTGGGTCACACTCAACTAATGTGATACTCGAGCCATTTTTCCCTGAGCATGTTACACAATATAGCAAAGAAGGATGACCAAAAGGAGAGGAAACATTAACAAACACTAAAGCCAATTTATTACTCCAATAAATGTCAGGGCAGTAATTGTGTGGGATGTGGATTGAAATAGAAAAGAATGGATTTGTGTCATTCTTAAAATATAAATATGAATGCTTTTGACCACAGAGTTAATAAAAGTATGTTGTCTGCAGTGACTGGTAATTGATGTGAAACAGTTACCTTTACTTTATCGTGTAAATGGAAGAAACAAAGCTTCCACTGAGGGAGCTATTCACACGTAAATTGTGTTTAATGGTTTCCTGTTAATGTGTTCTATTTTTATAATGAAAGTCTAGCCAAATTATAGGAGAGATGCTCTTAACTCCTTTACTGCTATCAAATTGAGCAGTAATTGAATCAGACAAGAAATTCCTTTTGACCTTGAAGGCTGAAATTTAGATTTTACCTTTTCATCCCGTCATCAAAATTGAAAGGGACATAGTATTAATTTTTCCAGCTTTTCATATATTATATGGTAACCTAATAACAATAAATAAAAGGCTTCCAAATGCTAAGTGCAAAAAATTATCAACATACTCATCAGTTTTCATGCAGAAACAAGAAATATTGAAGAAGCTTAACTTTGTCAATTCTATTTTTTAATCCAACATTTTACCTCCTACATTTAACTAATATGCAACTCAGATATTATGTAAAATCTTTCATAAAAAGAATTGTATCTACATGTAGAAACTATTGTTGTTGAGTGCCTTCATTGAGTCGATTCTGACCCATAGTGACCCTGTTTAGGGTTTCCAAGGAGAAGCTGGTGAGCTTGAACCGCCGACCTTGCAATTCAAACAACTTTGCAGCCTGACGCATTAGCCCACAGCACCAGAAATGTAGTACATGGAATATGCAATCTTAGGAATACATGTCTTAATGGAATTATCCCTGAATCCTTCAATAATATTTAATTCAATTGAAAACAGCTTAATGTATGGTGCTTTAAATTTAAAAATCACATAACAATACATTTTCTTAAGTGTTAACATTTGGGATCAACATATTGAAAGGACTGATTCAATATAAAAATTCAGTGAGTTTGAGAAGTACATGATTTGCATGCAATTGGCTAATTACAAGCTACATTAGACAGATCCTCCCTCATTTTAAGAGAGCAAATGGCTAATTGCATTTCTGCTCATTTGAACCTTAGAGACTAAATTAGCTTTAAGCATTACAGTTTGTCTTTAGAGGTACTATATTTTTATTTTTAAAAAGTGAAATGTCCCATTTTGAAGCCATCCTTAAATTTTTCATTCCACATTCCCTAGTTGTTGTTGTTAAGTGCCGTCGAGTCGGTTCCGACCCATAGTGACCCTGCACAGGGTTTCCGAGGCTGTAAATCTTTATGGGAGCAGAACGCCTCATCTTTCTCCAGCGGAGCGGCTAGTAGTTTCGAACTGCTGGCCTTAAGGTTCGCAGCCCAATTCGTAACCACTATGCTACCAGAGACTATTCATAAAAAGTTGATATTGTCTTATGGGGAATAAGTCCCTATGAATTTTCAAAATTGTTCCTTTAGTAAAATCTCTAAGATTATTTGTCACTGCAAACTCCTGTCTAACCTAAACCAGGTTTCTTCCTCATACAGTACACTCAGATGGGATGTTTTGTTCCCTTTGCCTGGCTACATCTTTCTCATTTTTCTTTTGTTTGCTGGCCACATCCTTCTGAACTCCTTTATTCATCATTTATGTCATTTCCCTCTATATGAAAACTTTTCATGTTCCTCTTCAGTTATCTATTGGAATTCATCACTTCTACATTTTTTTCTTATCTCCTCTGGAACCCAGATTATAAATACTGTGATAAATTTGTTTCTATTTTACCTAGTTATTTAGAAATCATGCCTTCCACTAACCTACCAATGACATAACAAGGTTCTTGAAGTAGCAATATCTGTGTTGTTGTTAAGTGCTGTCAAGTTGATTCCGACCCATAGCAACCCTGTATAGGATTTCCAAGGAGCAGCTGGTGAGCTTGAACTGCTGTTGCAGTTCAAATGGCTTTGAAGTCTGGTGCATTAACCCACAGCGCCACACCAGGACTCCAGCAATCTATAGGCTTTAGAAATTAAAGAGACAAGGATTTATATCCTAACTCCATAAATTGCTTTCTGTATGTATGGGTCCAAGTCATGTAGCTCTGTAAACCTTTTTCTTCTAATATAAACTGATAATGTCTACTTGTTAGGGTTTTGCAAATAAGAACTGAAATAATGTACATTGTAACGCAATTATCATTGTGTCTGACACATAATAAGCACTCAATGTTGCTGTTGTTGTTGTTAGCTATTTTCATGAATAGTTATTTAGTATCTTTCATAGTGGATAGTACAGGGTGTTGTTATTATTGTTAAATGCTGTCGAGTTGGTTCCAACTTATAGCAACCCTGTATTTCTGAGGAGTGGCTTATGAGCTTGAACTGTTGATCTTGTAATTCAAACCAACCTTGCAGTCCAGCACATTATCCCACAGTGCCATACTAGGGCATTGTTGTTGTTGTTGTTATGTGCCATGAAGTCAGTTCCGACTCATAGTGACCCTGCACAGGGTTTCCAAGGCTGTACATTTTTACGGGTGCAGAAAGCCTCATCTTTCTCCCACAAACAGCTGGTAATTTCGAACTGCTGACCTTAAGGTTCGCAGCCCGATTCGTAACCACTATATTAACACAGCTCCTTGCCATATTAGGGTAGATGCTTAATATTTGAACATTAAGTGAAGGACTGAAAATAATAAATGAAATTAAACTAATAAAGAGAAAAAAAGGGCTCAGATTTGAGAAAGATTTCTAGGTTTGTTTTGTTCACTTCATTCAAAGAAAGACTGTTCATAGATCCAAACATATGAAAGAATGTATGTTTTATGGAGAAATTTGCTTCAACAGTGTGAAGTGAGCATATAACAAACTTGTAACCCTTTTTCTTCTGCCTTGCATCTTTCTGCCAAACTTTGGGTTTTGTCCTTAACTGCACAAAGTATGATTCATACTTTATATTGAGGGCCAGTATTTTGAGCACATTCAAAAACGGTTCCCCTCCTCTAGTGCTGGCCTTGTCTATACAAGTAAACCTTAGTAACTGTCTGAGAAGCCAAGAGAGAATGAGTTTGGGGCAAGAACACAGGTGAAAAGCAAACAAGACAGAATATGGAGATAGAAATGATGGGGTGAAAAGCAATAGGAATTTAGGAGTTTTCCCTGTTGTAATTCTCTAAATTTCACCTGTGTCCTCAATGTTGTTCATATTCTTATTCTTGTTCTTGTTAGGTGCCATTGAGTCAGTTCTGACTCATAGTGACCCTATGCACAACAGAAGGAAATACAGCCCATTCCTGGACCAACCTCAGGATCCTTGTTATGTCTGACTCCTGCTGCCACCGTGCCAACACATCTCGTTGGAAGTCTTCCTCTTTTTCCCAGAACCTCCACTTTACTCAATAGTAAGCATCTATTGATGAAAGTCTCTGCCTGGGGGCTTTCATTCTCATCCTGTTAACTTCAGATTTAGCATTTTTGGCAAAGGGAGGTGAGCAGCAGTGACTGATGCCACATCTAAGCAGAAGTTTTAACTTCATAAGGGCATTTTATTGACATTATTCCTTTGCCTATCTCTGGCAGAAATGAAAAGGCAAAAGAACAGGAGTCCTGTCAATCCACATTTATTGTTGCAAGAATGGAATTTTAGGGTGGGGGGTTATTGCTGTAGCATGAAGCCCTGTGTGGTGCTGCAGAATCATGCACTGGACCACAAGGTATGTTTGAACTGCATGGTCAGTAGTTCAAGTCCACCAGCCACTCCTTGGATACACTATACAGGGTTGCTATGAGTTGGAGTCAACTTGATGATTTTAACAACATTACCTAGCATAACCCTGCAAAAGTTAATTGGGGTAGAACTTTTCTGTTGTTCATTTTTGGGGTAACCAAATCCTCTTACAAACTCTCATGATAACTTCTTACCCCAAGCCTAATGCAGGTCAGAAAAATCAACATATTCACTCAGTAGTTAATATCTACTACACATATATCCAGCATCACTTGGTTCATGTGTGTTCATAAGTTAACAAGTTTTTATTTTGTTTTCATTAAAACTGCCTCTCCAGATATCTTCTCTGAGAAGACATGATTTCTACTTTCTAGAGTCCTGGTGTAGTGATATAGGATAAGCATTGAACTGCCAGCCATAATATTGTAAATTCAAACCCATTAGCCACTCCTCAGAAACCCTATCCAGGGTCACTATGAGTTGGAATCTACTCTATGACACTTAACAACAACAGGGCTTACAATATTGAGGATATTAAACAAATAAAACCTGGAGAACATGAAGAAAATTCATATTTCATTATACTGAGCACTGTCTTGCCCCATATAGAATGCTATGTATAACGGATGATACACTCATGTCTTACTAAACGTGTTTTCTCTTAGTAAGTAGATGACCTCCTAGGTGGGGGAATAAATATTCGCATGCTCAGCTATAATTTGTGTCACTGTTACTGTGATTGAAAGGGCCATGGGAGGTCACAGTCAGGAAAGAGTCAGAAAATGCCTCACAAAGGAGTTGTTTGGAAAAGATTGATGGGAGGAGAGTCATAGCATTTGAGAATGAGAGAACAGCAGGATCAAAGACCCAGAATGGGAAATAATAACTTGTTTTGGTGAAAGCATGAGACTGTAAGAGAAAAGTTCTGGATAAATTTTATTAAGTGAAAGTTGGTTTGTAACTGGAAACAATTGAAAATTTGTTTTAAAGAGGGTACACAAAGTTGTAATTTACATCAATCTGACATTTGTAGGTGGAGCACACAGACCTAACAAATAGATTGAGCAGATAATTTAAATGCAGGGAACTGTCAATTGGAATAGTGAGAAGGGAATGTATGTTAGAGAAAATGTGAGTCATAATGACTAGCTATTGGATAGGGATAGTAATTCAGTACAGTGAAAATATCATGGATTTTATTTTTGCGATGGCCACAAAATAAGATGAGACTTGAAAAGAGTAGAAATAGAAGTCTTAGAAATAGTATCTAGAATAGAGGAAAGAGATTCCAGAACGAGTTACCAAGTCAGAGTAGAGAACTTTTACAAAGTCACTGTGGCCTTTAAAACTGTTTACAGGGAACAAACATGTAAGAGAACAGACTCTGAGGAAGGTAATTATATTTGGCAACCAGAGAAATAATGGTAATCTTTATCAATCAGTCCATAGTAGAAAGGGATAGAGCTTGGAAGAACTGAATGTAGAGACAAGAGGGAGAAACTTGATTACACAGCACAGAGGAGTACATAAACAAAATCTTAAAGCTGTAACAATAGCTGTGGGTTAATGTGCCAGAATGCAAAGCCGTTTGAACTGTGAGGTTGGCGGTTCAAGCTCATCAGCTGCTCCTTGGAAACCCTATACGGCATCGCTATGGGTCGGACCTGACTCGATGGCACTTAACCAACAACAACAATATCTCTATTGAATAAGGGGCTCTGATAGCAAAGTGGTTATGAATAGGGCTGCTAACCTTAAGGTCAGCAGTTAGAAACTACCAGCTATTCCACAGGAGAAAGATGAGGCTTTTTGTTCCTGTAATGACAGGGGTACAGGGTCAGAAATGACTCCACCACACACCAACACCACCAGCAGCTCTATTGACTATTGGGTCATTTAATTTTTACAATATTGTATGAAGTAAATACTATCATAATCCCCATTATATACATGTGAAAAACAAGATACAGATAGGTGAAATATCTTTCTACAGTTACATGAAGAGTGAGAAAGACCTAGATTTGACCCCAGACATCTCGTTCTGTAATCCACATACATAACTACTTTTTCTTTTGTTTATTTTTTGTAAAATTTTAGTTTGGTTATTAAATGGTGGCCAGAAAATCACGAGCAAGCTTTGAAGGGCAAGATTGAGTAAGATGTGTATTTATGTATTCGATGGTTATTGTTGTTAAATGCTGTTGAGTCAGTTCAGTGACCCTGTATAGGGTTTCTGAGGAATAGCTGGTATCTTTGACTCACTGACCTTGTGGTTCACGGTCTAGTGATTGTCTTCAGTGCCACACAAGGATGTTAAGAGTATGTTTTAACGTCTGAATTCAGTACAAATGCAGCAGAGGACTTGTGTTGAGTACTCATTGTAAACTATAAGACATGAGTAAGTTGATGGACTAAGTAATGTTTATATATTTGAACATAGCAGTATGAGTAATTTCCTAAATTAATGTGCTGTACATATTACACATCTCTGGTACTTTCATTAACAAATATCTAGAAACTAGATATATATTGGGAAAAAATACAGATATGCTTTCAGAACTTATGGATTTTTCAGCTAGTAAGAAGCCGTGATAGTTCATTAATTAAGTTCTAGACCAGTGACCGAAAAGTTGGTTATTTGAACCCATCTAGTGTGGCGCTGTGGGTTACTGCACCAGACTGCAAAACCATTTGAACTGCAAGCTCAGCAGTTCAAACTCACCAGCTGCTCCTAGGAAACCCTATACAGGGTCGCTATGAGTC
>NW_006408626.1:10557264-10563573 GCF_000296735.1 Chrysochloris asiatica
ATAAAAGTGGCTCTATGGAACTTCTGGTGTGGCACTAGAATCAATGCTAGATTATGAATTACAAGGTCAGTGGTTCAAACCCACCAGGTGCTCCTCAGAAACCCTATACAGGATGCTATGTGTTAAAATCAAGTCTAAGGCACATAAAAACAAAAGCGGCTCCACTGGGGAAAGATCAGTGATCTGCAAGACTATAGTCTAAAAGGCCACAATCTAAAACTCTATGCGCAGTTCTACACTATCATCTTGGGTCACTATGAGTCAAAATCGACTTGTTAGCATGCAATAACAAAAACGAAATTTACAAAGATCACCATCAAATGTATAAAGAAGGGAACAATCTAGTTGATGCCAAAGGTCATAGATTATAAGAAGACAATCTTTGTCATTTAATGGGACATTCAATTCAAGTAAAGTCATATCTCAGTTTGCCCATCAATGAAATATAGATCAGATTAAAAGTTAAATTAAAATAGATAGTATACCTTTGGATAAAACACATTAAAGATCAACACATCAAATCAATATTAATAAATGAAGACAGCATAGCATACTATTTAATAATAAGAAATAATTTTATTCTCATAAGGGATATATTAATTATTAGCTTTTACCTTGGTAGACTTGTTATTTTAAATACATTGAATAATCTTTAGAGACTTTTTATCATTTTCTACAGAAATCATAAAGCTATAATTTGTAAAATCAGAACCTAATTAAATACAACAATCTTACAGTAAAATGATGTTATGATTCAGACTTAACAGACACATAATTAATTTAAGACGTTGTTATGAGTCCCACAGTGACCATACCTGGACACACTTCACCCTGGCTACAAAGTCTTTTACTCTGCTTAACCAACATTTGTTGATAATTGTATTATATTGTCCTCTGACCAACTATATTAACTTTCTTCTGTTTTTCAAAATGTAGATATCTTTTCTATTTTCAGGATTAAGTAGAAGATTTTTTTCCTGTTGTTGTTAAGGGCCATTGAGTCCTTTCAGATTCATGTTTTTCCTATTTGTTATCTATCACATTAGCATCTTAGCATTCAGAAAGAAAAACAAAAAAAAAGAACCAAACAGAAGACAGCAACATAGTTTTAAGAGACCCTTCTCTGAAAGTCATCAAATTTTATGTAATATAGTTAATATATTAATCAGTCAAAGAATATAATTATTTTGATTTTAGCAGAAGATTTTCCTAGGGTTTTAACATTTTGGCTAATTATTTAAATAAGACTACAAAAAGGCATATGAAATTTACAGATGACAAAATATAAAGGGATAATTAATGTGAGAGTCTAGAGAGTAAAATTCAAATTTACTTGGACAAAAATACTGACATGCTAATATAAACATAAATAACTGACATGTGTTTACACTAATGTATGTTTGTTTGTTTAATCAGTGGGACAAATCCAACATGGTAGAGGAACTCCCTGACCAGAACTCAAAAGAAAACATCCTGATCATTTTGGTTAAACATCATTTTAAATCAATGTCTCTAACTAATGTGGCTATGAGTCAGTACAGACTCCATGGCACCTAACAACAACAACAACAACAATTAACTAATGTGAATAACAATAAAGTAGTAACAAAGATAACAGGATTCTTTAGACTATACAAATCAAAGTACATGTTCTAAATTCTAGGAAGTGATCACTCATTGAAAAGATAGTACTTGATTTCACTCTAAGAATCATGTTTTAAGTAACATTGGTAAGCAAGATTTTAATCACAAATATAAAGGAAGGGATTGAAGAATTGGAAGTGAATTATTTTATATCACTCATAAAGTACATTCCAGCATTAAGATTGTATGATTCTGTGCACGGCATATACGTACTATATTTAATGTGATTTGTGTGATGGCAATGTAAGTATGCTCTAGAATAGTTTATTTCAATAAGAAGTGTTTATTACATATAATCAAAGATTATCACATGTAATATTGTTACATATAACAAATATAATATTATTATATATAATAAACCTTTGCTTATATGTAATAAGTACTTCTTGTTGAGATTATTATTAAAGTTATTATTGTTGTGATAAGTTCAACTATAAGGGAATACTAGTTTTTATCATATTAATCCAGAGCAAGCATCTAATCTTATAGGCTTCACCAATAAAATAGATAAATATGCATTTTCTTCAAGGCACTTATTTTATTTTATTTTTTATTTAAGACAGTTATTTTTTAAGCAGTTTTTTTCAACAAGGGTAAACCTTATTTTTACATGAAAATTTGCATAAAGATATAAGTTATAGTTTAAAAATGCATGTTCTCCCTGCACTCCTGCAGGAAAATATATTCACTAGATAATGAAAGTCTTTAAAAATTGTTTCCAAACTCACCAGGATGTACAATATGACACAAAAAGCTTTTAAAAATCACTTAACTCTAATATCCATTTACTCATCAAACCTCAGCTATGTAATTTAGATCAATGCTTCCCAAAATTTAGATGTGCATATAATGCAGCTGTGGATCTGGTACAAGGTCTCAAATTACGCAATTCTAACAAGGTCCCCGGTGACACTGACAAAACTGATCCATAAGCACTCATTCAACAGCAAAAATAAAAAGAGCTCTGTCTCACAAATGACATCACTTATTTAAAAACAATTCCAGTTAAATTTACCACATAAAATAAAAGTGATTTTATAAAGAAAGAGGCCTTAAACATCTTATCTTCTTGCATGTCTTTAGCATCTTTTGATGCAGTACCTCTGTGTGGTGCTTTGAATTTACTTGATATGGCTTTTCTACCCAAAGTCTACTTATTTTCCACCAAGTGATTGGATGGAACCTTGAGAATAAAGTATATAGGACTCTAAAGCTGGGATTGGTAATTTTTGTCCTCTAGCTAAGTTTAAAAAAAACATCTCAAAAGCAGAGACAGAGAACCCAGGGCCATCAGGAAGGAAGAACATGAATGGAGCAAGAGATTACTACCTAAAAAAGAAGCAACAGTAGATGCGATGGCCGAGACAATGGCATTGGAAGTGGTATTGAAAAACTGAATAGCTGTAGGGTCTAGGCTCATAGACTAAGACAGAGGCCAAGGGACCAAAAGGCTGAGAGGTCAAAGACAAGAGTGAGGCCTGTTTGCAATATGGCCAACAAGAGCCATTTCTGACTGGAGAACTGTTGTGTTGGTTTTGATCCTGAATTGTACCTGTTCACTTCCCTAAAAAACCCCATAATCATGAGTATTGTTATGAGTTCATTATGAATTCATGTTATGAATCCATTGCAATGGATTCTCAAACCCAGACATGAAGCAGAGAGTGATGTGAGAGGGATGGTTGATGTCAGAAAAGGGTAGAGAAGGTTATAGGGTGGAAACTTGTCTGACCTCGGCTTCATAGGAAATTACTTGGGCTGATTTTGAATTTGATTATTTTTCCCCCTTGTGAAGCCAGGGGAAAACAGACACAGTTTTCCCTAATGGGTTAAGTACTCTGAATAATGCCTTTACAACATTAAAGCCTTCTTCTACTACCTTCACCTCAAGACAGACCATTGTTCTGGTCATGGACCCACAAACTGTGTGCTTTTATTTTTTGTTGCTAGCACCTGACCCAAGCCATGGTATTTTCAATAACCTTATATGCATGCGAAAAGTTGGACAGTGAATAAGGAAGATCATAGAAGAATTGATGCATTTAGGTTATGGTGTTAGAGGAGAATATTGAAAGTACCATGGGCTGCCAAAAGAACAAACGTATTTGTGGGGAAGAAGTGCAATCAGAGTGTTCCTTGGAGGCCAGGATGGTCAAACGTTGTCTCTCATACCTCAGACATATTGTCAGTAGGGACCAGTCACTGGAGAAGGATATCATGTTTGGTAAGGTGGAGGGTCAGAGAAAAGTAGGAAGACTCCAGCGAGATGGATTGGCAAAGTGGCAGCTTCAAGCATGACACTCAAAGTGGGCTCAAACGTGGCAACAGCTGTGAGGTTGGGCAGTGTTTCCTTCTGTTATACATAGGATCACTATGAATTGGTACCAACTCAATGGCACCTAACAACAACAACTCCAGTCTCAGTTTTCAATTCCCTATGTGTCTCAAGGGTGGTGGGGTGGGGTGGAGGGTGTGAGTGAGACTTTCTGCTCCCACAAAAATTTAAAGCCTCAGAAACTCTGAAGTGGGTTGCTAAGAGTCAGAACCAACTTGACAGCACTTAACAACAACAAATCATCCTATTAATTTTAGACTCTCTTATGCATCATAGATTGCAAGATTCCTATATACTTTTATAATGTCCCTTTGTTAAAACATTAGCAATATATAGATAAATTAATTATCAAAGATCTTCACCCCAACATGCCTTTAAATCCTAATGTATTATCAGAATGTCTTGCCATGAATAGCTTCTACCTGCCTCTCCAGTAACAGAACCATGAATGAAAACAAATTGTAACAGCACCAGTCAGTCAGCTTCATTATATACCTTCACTCCTCCTCACAAATGTCCTTCCAGTGAAGAGTGTGTAGAATGACTTCCCTTACTGGAAGAAAAATTTCACTAGAAATGCACTGCTCCTTTTAACATTTGTTTGCTTCTGAGGAATTAAAATGCAAGGTCCATTTTCATAGTTGTACATACTTTAAACATGTTTAAGGGGGAAACCAATACCTGAAGAAATATATCATGTTTGGTTGTTGTTGATGTTATGTGCCGCGGAGTTGGTTCCGACTCATAGTGACCCTGTACAGGGTTTCCAAGGCTGTTAATCTTTACAAGAGCAGAAAGCCTCATCTTTCTCCCATGGAACAGATGGTAGTTTCGAACTGCTGATGTTAAGGTTCGCAGCCCGATTCATAACCAGTACATTACCAGAGTTCCTTTGGTAGAGGGTCAGAAAAATGAAGACCCACAATAAGATACATTAGTACAGTGGTTACAATAGTGGACTCAAACATAATCTACTATTGTGAAGATGATATAGAAGAGACGAGCATTTGTTTTGGTACAGTTAGTGTCACTATGTGTCAGAACTGACTTGATGGACCACACAGCAACCTATTAGATACTGCATCTAGACCACAGTTTTCAACTTTCAGTACCATCAAAAAGACTTGTTAGGTGCCCTCAAGTTGGATCTGACTCATAACAACCTTATGAGCAACAGAACAAAACACAGGTTGGCTCTGCACCATCCTCACAATCATTGTTAAGCTTAAGCCCATTGCTGCTGCCATTGTACAAAACCCTCTTGTTAGAGGTCTGTCTCTTTTCCCTAACCTTACACTTCAGCTGGCGTGATGTCCTTCTCCAGGAAATGGTCCCTCCTTATAATATGTCTGCAGTATAAGACACAAAGTCTCACCATTCTAGCTTGTAAGGAGCATTATGGCTGAACTTTTTCCAACACAGATTTGTTTTATATTCTAGTAGTCAATGGTACTTTTAATATTTTTCTCCAACACATAATTCAAATGCTTTAATTCTTCCATGGTATTCATTGCTCACAGTCCAACTTTCACACAAATATGAAGATATTGAAAATAACATGGGTTGTCTTCAGACTGACATCATTACTTTAAAAAAAATGCTTTATTGTGAACTATGTGATAGTTTATATGGGAGAACATTAGGTTTATATTCATCCTATTGTATACAATTTTTGTGCCATAGTTATAATCCCCTCCATGCATCATTAACCAACCAAAGGGTATACCCTGCAAGCCTGTCCCCTGATCATCAGCAGATATCCCCTCTCCCTCAATGGGTCCAGAGTTCCCAGCCGCTCTCTCTTCCATGTCATCACTGTTTCTCTGGGTAGGGTCCTGCACTCCTGTCTTCTCCGCTCCTGGCCTACAAAGTCGATCACTCCCCTCCTTTTACTACAAAGTGTCCGTCTTAACATTTCTAATCTTCACAGTCAGTCCCGATAGCAATTATTCACTACTGTGCCACATGAGTGTCATCCCCATCTCTTTTCATCAGGCCATCCCAGACATATTGGACACCGCTCAGTGGAGATTCCACTCTCCTCTGTGCCCCCTGGATCTAGGCTCCCTCTTGAAAGCTTGTAAGCCAGTCACTACTTGCCTTTTTAGCCCCCCATTTTGGGTAACCAATGTCCAAATTGCCCATCCCTGTCTACCCTGTGTATTGAGGGGATGGGAATGATCCTCACTGTAAAGATTTGTTCCCTTTTTTGAGCTACTGCATCCATAGGTGTAGGTCAAGTTCATCAAATTGCAGCAGATCACTCTTGTTTCCCTTTTATTTCTTCTTCTAGTTGAGGTCTGATTATCCAGTCATTGAAGCCAGGTCAA
>NW_006408626.1:10565277-10566740 GCF_000296735.1 Chrysochloris asiatica
ATTATTTTATGCAATATTTTCCATAGCTTGTCATGATCACACAATCAAAAGCCTTTGCATAGTCAATAAAGCACAGATAAATATTTTTCTGGTATTCTCTGCTTCAGTCAAGATCTATCTGACATTAGCAATGATATTCCTCTTTCAACATCCTAGACTGAGTCTGGTTTGAAACTCTGGCAATTCCTGTCAATGTACTGTTGCAGCCATTTTAAAATGATATTTAGCTAAACTTTACTTGCATGGGATATTAATGATAGTGTCCAATGATTTCTGCATTTTGTTGGGTCACCTCTCTGTGACATGAAGACAAATATGATCTCTTACAATCAGTTGGTCATGTACCAGTCTTCCAAAATCTTGGCATAGATGAGTGAGTGCCTCTAGTGCTGCATCAGTTTGTTGAAAGATTTCAATGTGTACTGCAATTCACAGAGCATTGTTCATTGCTAGTATCTTCACTGCACCTGGACTGCTTCAAGTACCATAAGTTCTTGATCAGATGCTATCCCTTGAAATGGTTGAACATTCGACAATTTCTTTTTAGTACAATGACTCTGAGTATTACTTCCATCTTCTTATGATGTTTTCTGCATCATTCAAAATGTTGACCTTAGAATTCTTAGATATTGTAAATCAAAGCTTGATTTTTTTCTTCAATTCTTTGAGTTTGAGAAATGCTGAGCCTGTTATTCCTTTTTGGTTTTCTAACTCCATGTCTTTGCATTATAATACTTGACTTTGTCTTCTTGAGCTGCTCTTTGAAATGTTTTGTTCCATTCTTTTTCTTCCTCATTTATTCCATTTGCTTTAGAATCGCTATGCTGGAGAGCAAGTTTCAGAGTCTCTTCAGACATCCTTTTTGGTCATTTCCTTCTTTCTTGTCTTCTTAACAACCTTTTGTTTTCTTACAGTATGATGCTCTTGATGTTATCCCACAACTCTTTTGGTCTTTATCATTAGTATCTAATGCATCAAATTTGTTCTTGAGATGGTTTCTAAATTCAGGTGGAATGTGTTCAAGATCAAATTTTCATTCTTTTGTACTTGCTTTAATTTTCTTCAGCTTCATCATGAACTTGCATATAAGCAATTGATAGTTTGCCCCATCCTTGTTTTGGTTGATAATATGAAGTTTTCCACCATCTCTTCCTACAAATGTTGTGAATTTGATTTCTGTGTATGTCACCTGGTAAGGTTCATATGTATAGTCATTTTTTATGTTGTTAAAAAGGAATTTGCAATGAACATGTCTTTGGTCTTACAAAATTCTACCAGGTTCTCTACATTATTGTTTCTATCACTAAGGCCTTATTTTCCAACTATTGATCATTCCTCTTTGTTTTCAACTTTTTGCATTAGAATCACCAGTAATTATCAATACATCTTGATTGCATGTTTGGTAAACTTCAAACTGAAGATGATATTAGAATTCTTCATCACTGGCTTTAATAGTTGGTGCA
>NW_006408626.1:10567173-10568482 GCF_000296735.1 Chrysochloris asiatica
TCTGACTATTAGTAGATGTTAACAGCTGTTTCCCCTCATTTTGAGTTGTGCCCCTTTGGCAAATGAAGGTCCCCCAAAGCTTTACTCCATTCATATCATAATGGTTTCCTCTATTTGAGGAGGCAGCTCTTTCCTACTCGTACTTTAAGTGCTGTTCATCATGTTTCAGTATTAAATATTCTGGTACTATCTGACAATGCTCTGCTGCTATTAATAAGGGTGTCAGTGGCTAAACATTCTGAAGTAGTCCTTCTCTCCTTTTTCCTCCTCTTAGTCTGCAAATGCAACTGAAGCAAATCCTCCTTTGGGTGTACCCTGATGGTATTTAAAATACCAGTGACATACCTTCTGGCATCACAACACCAAACAAGCCACCACAGTATGACAAAATGACCAATGAGTAGGAGTAGTAAAATAACTTAAGGACTTTAAAAATACTAAATCCTGGTTCAATCCTCCCCCTCATTTTTTCTTCCTTGCCTAGTTCTTTTCAATAAATTTTAGGTGAGGTCTGGCCATTGTTGTTAATAAAAATTAATAAAGCATAAATCTATAGGTGATTCAATTTTGCTCACTTACCCTAGTTTCACCTAAAACTACCTCATTATGTCTGTATTTTTTCACCCATGTTTTAGAATTTCTTCCAGATCATGGTTTCTCACTGCTGTGTTATGGGCATTTTGGTCTGGGTAATTCTTGTTGTGGAGGTGGTCTTGTGCATTGTGAGATGTTTAGCAGCATTACTAGCCTCAGTTGCTCCTAGGCAATCCTATACAGGGTCACTGTGAGTCAGAACTGACTCGAGGGCACTTAACAACAACAAAAACAATCAAATAGATGCCAATATCAATCCCCCAGTTGAGACATGAAAAATATCTCCAGACATTGCCAAATTTCCCATGGAGAGCCAAATCTCTTGAGAACTGTTGATCTACACTATTATCATCCTTACTTTTGCATGGTCACCACCACCACATCAGTTGATGTAACCATACGCCTGCAGTTAGCTAAGTGTTGTATCCAGCTTATCTATCTCACTTAATCCTCAGCACGTTATTGGGAGGTGTCAGTTATCTAGTGCTGCCATAACAAAATATCACATTTATTTTCTTCCAGGTTAGAATCTAGAAGTCAGAATTCAGGGTGCCTCCTTTAGGGGAAGGTACTTTCAACATCTGTGGGTCCAGCATTCCTTGGAGATCTCCATGTGCGTTGTCATCAATTTCATTCTGGATCTGAGAGGTTCTCATTGCAGGATCCCAAACACAAAGAATGTACTCTACAATCTTTTCTTTCTTGTTATTAACCA
>NW_006408626.1:10569002-10594549 GCF_000296735.1 Chrysochloris asiatica
ACTCTCAATATTCTCCTCCAACACCATAATGCAAATGCATCAATTCTTAAAATGTAACACATAATTATATCAGAGCACACAATGGAGGACAACCACAAAACACTGGGAATTATGGCCTAGCGATATTGACGTGTATTTTGGGGGGACAAAATTCAGGTCATGGCATGATGTAAATACACATTTTACTGGTTAGAAAACTGAAGTTTAGAGTTGCAGATATGGTACAAAACAGCAAGAGGTTCCAGATCTGGACACTAGTGCCTACAGGTTACGGACCCACATCTATTTGATTTATTCTAGAGACTGCTCTAAAAACAAACCAAACCCCTGACCATCGTCAAACCCAACTTATAATGACCCTAAAGGACAAAGCAGAACTACTCATATGGCTTCCAAGGCTATAAATTTGACAGAAGCATACTGTCACATCTTTCTCCTAAAGAATGACTGGTGGGGTTGAACCAGCTACCTTTTAATTAGAGCCAAGTACTTAACTGCTGTGTGCCGGGGCTCCTAAGTGTGCTAACTCTTTTGACTGTACTTTGTAGGCTCCTTAGCTATTGAATCTCTTAAGACTGTAAGCCCTCTGGGAATTTATCACATAATAACTTGTCTTCAATTCCTCACATGCTGTGGGTATAAAATTAATATTCATCAAATTGAATTATATCTAGCCACGAGTTCATGTTTTTCATTCAGATCTTACCTTTTCACTCTGGTTCTGAGTTGTCATTTACCCTCCCTCTTAGTGCCTTCTCAATATAAAGCACATAATTTTCCTGGTCACCTCAGACGTAGGCCTTTCTAATATCCTTTTAACAGTTCTCTCTGCTTTCTGTATTTTTTCCTTTTCACATATACTGCATTTTGAATAAATATCAACATTTTTAAACCTGGATTTCAAATTCATTAAATAGTCCCTCTCATGGTGACCCCAAGTATATCAGACTAAATCAGTCCTCCATAGGGTTTTCAATTGCTGACTTTTCAGTAGATCTCCAGGTCTTTCTTCTGAGATACTTCTGTATAGAATTAATTCTCCAACCAGTTAGCCAAATGGTTGGAGTTGAGTCCATCAGGGGTGCTTTACAAGTTTTATAGATCTTCTTCTGAAAAACCAGCCATTGAAAATCCTATGGTGCATAGATCTACTCTGACACAATGTGGTTGTCATGAATTGGAATTTATTTGACAGCAACTTAGAAATTCAATCTACTCATCATTGAAATCCCATTAGTTTCATGAATCCTTTTCTACCTACCTACACCCAATGAGAACTCCCTGTTTCCTTTGCATTCACGTTCTCATTGTGAGGCTCCCACATTGCTTAACACATTTTACTTATATAAGGTAAGTACAAAGTTTCTGAGGAATACACTAGGATTTTCTTAACTAACCAAGATTTAAGCAACTCCCTGGATTAATCAAAGCTCTCTGTTATTTTTGTATGACTACTTTCTAAAGTCTATAGAACACAAATAGCAGTACAATTCTCTTAAATTTACTTACTTACTTTTGTTCCCACAAGTTGAGTTGCCTATTCACTAAAATTATTCCTGATATTGTTTATGTGAGTTAAATGAATATTTCTTATAATGATGAAAAGGATCCCTGGTAGTGTAGTGGTTATGAATCGGGCTGCTAATCTCATAGTCAGCAATTCAAAACTACCAGCTGTTCCGTGGGAAAAAGATGAGGCTTTCTGCTCCCGTAAAGATTTGCAGCCTTGGAAACATTGTACAGAGTTGCTATGAGTCAGAACTGACTCCATGGCACACAACAACAACAACATAATGATGAAAATGCATATAATAAACAATTGTTGCTTTAGAAAAATTCAAATTTCCTAAGTTAGGTGTGGCCTTCTAGTGTGGCACAGAAGGATAAGCACTGAACTGCTAACTGCAAGGTTGGTGGTTCAGGTCCACCATCCACTCTTCAGAAACCCTATATAGGGTCTCTGTGAGTCATAACTGACTCAAAAACTTAACCACAACAACTTAGGGTGGAGGTGTCAATAAAATCAATGGGAAGAAATGAGTAGAATTTAGAAATTTTTTTCTCAGATTAATGAAAAATTGTCTTTGTTTACTTCACTTTAAAGAAATGGAAGCTGGAAATCTGTAGTCAGTACCACATAAGTGAGAAATAATGAGAGCTATGCTCATCCATGGACCAGTTCACAGAGTTAAGTTGGTTCTATATCAAGAGATTGGCATAATATAATAATTTGTATTTATATATTTTGTTGCTGTTAAGTATGTGCAGATACATACGTCACTCTGACTCATAACAACTCTGTATAGGTTTCCAAAGCTTTAAATCTTTGTGGGAGCAGAAATCCTCATCTTTCTCCAGTTGAGTGGCTGGTAGGCTCAAACTGCACACCTTGTGACTCACAGTCCCGTGCTTTGTTGTTCGTTGTTAAGTGCAGTTGAGTTGGTCTCAACTCATAACAACCTGTAGAAAGTTCCCAAAGAGCAGCTGGTAGGTTTTAACAACCAATCTTGTGATTCCCAGTCCAGTGCTGATCTTACAGTACCACACCAGGATAATAAAATGTTTTAAGTTTTCATGGCCTTGTCATTGTTAAGTGATGGCTGAGACAGTTTCAATTTATAGCAACCCTACCTATTTAAAACAGAATGAAAAACGTCCTGCTCTTGTACCAGCCTCACAATTGTGGCTATGTTTGAGCCCATTGTTGCAACCACTGTGTGAATCCATCTCATTGAGTTTTGCTGACTTTGACTTGAGCAAGCATGGTTCTTCCTGATGACATGTCCAAAGTACGTGAGATGAAGTCTTCCCATTCTTGCTTCTAAGGTGCATTCTGGTTGTACTTCTTCAAAGAGAGATTTGTTGTTCTTCTGAAAGTCCATAGTATATTTGATATTCTTTACTATTCCTATAGTTCTTTATTATAATTCTCTGCTTTCATGGGCTTTTTACTATTTATATCAGAAAAAAAAAAAAAAAACTTCTGCCATTTTTCCATATTAATAACTCTAGAAAGCCATGCAATAACCAAATTGATGGAAAATGGTTTTACTCTTCTTTTGAAAATGATGTATCTTGAAAAACTTTGCCTATTGTATTTCTTGGTGGCATATTTTCATTCTTCAGGGTGAATTCACTTTTATGGACCAGTTGTCAATTGAAGTTACTTCTATGAATAAAATAGTGGTCATGCTGGGTGATACAAGTTTGGGCCAAAAATGCATACACCCTTCTCCTTACTTATTGACATGAATTAGGTTCCAAAAATCAGTTAATTATGCAAAAATTGACATTATGCACAAAAGGAAGATGACCACATCAGATCACAAAATGACCACATTATTACATAACTCCCAAATTATATTATTATTAACTACCAAATTACAACATTGTTGTTGTTGTTGTTATGTGCCATCGAGTCGGTTCCGACCCATAGCGACCCTGTATAGAGTTTCCGAGGGTGTAAATCTTTATGGGAGTAGAAAGCCTCATCTTTCTCCCGCGGAGCAGCTGGTAGTTTCGAACTGCTGACCTTAAGGTTCGCAGCCCGATTCGTAACCACTACGCTACCAGAGCTCCTTACAACATTACGTAACTGGTAATTCACTGAGAAGGCTAGCCCAGTCAAGTTGACACATAAGCTTAACCATCACAGTCAGCATTATTTTCCTCTCACACCTCAGCACTCATTATGACTAGATATATGTCGTTAATGGGAATATTAGTTAGATAGCAGATTTTCTACTATTGCTGTAAATGTGAGATCTCAGATATTAAGATCATCAATAAGTGAGGTATGTAACCAGAAATGAAATTGACCTCTTATTATTATAAATTGGCCCTGAAAGTGGTATGATAAATTCCCAATAGGCTACTAAATTTTAAGAATGAAACTATGGTAAGGAAATAAAGGCATCCTTCATTCATATCCTTCGAAAATTATATTATCTTATAAGTGATTTTCAAAATTTTCAAATATCATATGAGCCTTCTGTTACTTGCATCACATTATTGCTATTTTTTTCTTTAAGATATAGATCAGATTATGTTTCTGTCTTTTGATAGCATGGAATCAGAGATATAAAAGATAAAATCTCCTAAAACTCTGTTAATGTTACTTATGACCAAGGGTTTCAAATGAAATTCAGTCCTAGCATTTTAAAAAACTTGATGGTTAGTAAAACGTCATCTAAAAGTTTTCCTGAAATGTCTTGATATCCCTTTGGGGCAGATTGCTCTTGTGTCCTGGGAAAGCTATCCAACAATCCTCCTATTATTTGATTATCAAGTAGTCATCCTCTTTGGAAACTGATGTGATTAGGAAAGTGTTGCCTCAAGGACGTTGGCTTCTCTGTCAGGTAACAAAGAGGTAGAGAGTTTCCTTTTTTTGAGTTTTTGAAGTCACTTATAGGAGTCTTCGAGTCCTGGTGTATCGCCGTGGGTTAATGCACTGGATGGACTACAAGGTTGGTTTGAACCAAAAGGTAGGCAGTTCAAGCTCACCAGCTGCTCTTTGGAAACCCTTTACAGGGTCACTATGGGTCAGAATGGACTCAACAGGACTTAACAACTATAGGAGTCCTATAGTCCTAGTGTGGCTCTGTGGGTTAATGTGCTGGACTGCAAGGTTATTTGAATCACAAGGTAGGCAGTTCAAGATCACCAACTGCTCTTTGGAAACCCAATACAGGGTCACAATGGGTGACCAACTCAACAGCAGTTAACAACAGCAATAGGAGTCCTAGAGTCCTGGTAGGGTAAGCACTAGACCTCAAAGTTGATTTGAATGCAATGTTGGCAGTTCAAATACACCAGCCTCTCGTCTGATACCCTGTGCAGGATCCCTATGGGGTAGAACTGACTCAAAGGACTTACTTAACTCCAACAACAGGAGTCCTGCTGTGGCACTGTAGAATAAGCACTGGATGTCAAGGTCACTTTGAACTGCAAGATTGCAAGATCAGTGGTTCAAACTCAACAGCTGCTCCTCAGAAATCCTATACATGGTCTCTATAATTTGGAACACCCCCCTCCCTGACCCCGTATGGTGCTAAGGGCAAGGTCTGCAGGTCAAACCCACCAGCTCCTTAGAAACTCTAAATAGGAACTGACTTGAAAGCACTTTAACAGCAATGATAATAGAATGTGCGATAGTATAGTGGGTTGCACTTTCAGTTGCTAACCACAAGTTCAGCTGTTTAAATCCACCAGTCTCTTTTCAGGAGAAAGGTAAGGCTTTCTGCTATTGTAAAGATTTATAGCCTCAGAACCAACTGGAACCAACTCAACAGCACCACCACCACCAATAGGAGATTAGGAACTGAAGACCAACAACTAGCAACTAAAGTTCTATTTGCATGGGACCCTTATTAGACTCTTTTATGGGTGGTACTGTTTTGGGCCCCAGGTGACAAATTTCAGAATGAAGTTGGAAGGAACATATAAGTGAATTCTTTACCCAGGAATAAAAAACCTAAACCACGCTGGTATCTCAGTGGTTGGTGGCTACAAAGAAACTGGAATCAGTACAACTATCGATATTGGGAGAGAGTAGTGGTAGGTGAGGCAGCGACTCTCTGAACACAATACAACAGCTTGAAGTAATCTTAATCCAGAACATATGTCAAAGTTCTGGAGAGTCTGAAATAAGAAGAGTACAGGCAGCTAAATTCCTAGCAGACTGGGAGGGTATCAAAGAATTATAATTTGGACTTTAATAAAAGTGATATTTTTATATGATGTACATAATCAAGTGAAGTTTGACACTGAGGTTATGCTTTACCATTTCTTCTGAATATATTTCAGCCACCTGCTAAAAAAATTATATTCACATTATTAATTATATTTTCTTCTTAAACACTAAAAGCAGAGGGAGGCTTTCTCCTAAAGATGTTAACAGCAGTGTGCCTTAAGCTTGGATAAATTACAAATGAATGGGAAAGCTGCCTCTAAAGTCTGATGTTCTGATTCCAAAATAACATGGCAATGGAGAACTGGAAAGTGATGTATCAGTGGATGAGATGAAAGGAATGAATGCTTTGAAGGCAGCTTATCTAGGGTGTGAGGCTGCTTGTGTTCCTTCTCAAAGACAACACAAGAAAAACTATGGATCCTTGCTGGGTTTCATTTTCTTCCTAGTAAAATGGGTATAAAAACAATACCTTTGCACACTATGAAGGCTCGTTTCATTTAGTGTGGCTCACCAGAGCAATTTTTACTGATGGTATCTTGTCCACAAGGAGCTCTGGTAGCATAGTGGTTACAAATCGGGCTGTGAACCTCAAGGTCAGCAGTTCGAAACTACCAGCTATTCTGCAGGAGAAAGATGAGGCTTTCTGCTCCCATAAAGATTTACAGCTTCGGAAAACCTGTACAGGGTCAGAACCGACTCTAAGGTACATAACAACAACATCTTGTTCCCAGCAACATTAGCTATCAAAGTGTATTAGCAATGGTCGACGTATTGATTCAATCATTTTTTAATGTATGCATCATTGCTTCCATCTAATATTGTGGATTGAAAATCTAGACCTGGATCTCAACAAACCTGTTTAAGTAATTTATTTCATTGAGTTATAAAAGCCTCATTTAGGATTTTTCCAAGTTAGTTTATTTGTTTAAACTCTTAGTGTAGTTGCAGTATAACATTGTTGTTGTTGTTATGTACCGTGGAGTCGGTTCCGACCCATATTGACCCTTCACAGGGTTTCCGAGGCTGTAAATCTTTACAGGAACAGAAAGCTTCATCTTTCTCCCGCAGAACAGCTGGTAGTTTCAAACTGCTGACCTTGTGGTTGGCAGCTGGATTCGTAACCACTACGTAACAGGTTGATATAGTATAATGGTTAAGAACACATATTGGAACCTTGGAAAGTTGGTTAAACTTTCTGTGCCTAAGTCTCCTCAATTGAAAAATGGGGGGCAATAATTATATTACTTGTCCTCATAAGATAGTTATGAAGATTTTAAAAGTGCTTAAAATAGTGCTATTTTTGTTGTGTGCCACGGAATCAATTCTGATTCATAGTGACTATGTAACAGAGTAGAAATGTCTCCTAGCATTCCCTAGGCTATAGTCTTTACTTCAGTGTGGCAATGTAGGATAAGAACTAGACTGCTAGCCACAAGGTTGGCAGTTAAAACCAATCAGTGGCTCCTTGGAAACCCTACACAGGGTCACTATGAGTTGAAACCGACTCAAGGGCCCTTTATCAATCTTTATCCAGTGACTTTGTTATGGGAGTGTGGGAGTGCAGACCATGCCTCCTGACATTTTCACAGGGATTCAAACTAGGGTTTGTGGCAGTAGCAGCAGTGACAGGAAGGCCAGTGCTGCAGGAAGAGGGGTCACCAAGGCAGTGGCATCACTATGATTGGCATTGCTCCTCACCCAGTACTATAATTCTTCACAAACCCCTACCCTTTACTCAACAGTCAGGATTCAGGCAAGGTACCTGTCATTAGACAGAGAAGAGGAGAGTTCCCAGTCGGCCATGTCCACAGAGAGGGTGGCACTTAATGACCGCACTGAATGGTACTAACACTAGTGATGTCACTGTCTTTATGGGGAAAGATGGCCTGGTGCAACTGGATTCCTACTGCCAACTCTTTGGCTAATAGCTGAGTGCTTAACCATTGAACCACCCAGATTTCTTACAATAGTGCTAGGGATATAGTGCTAAAACATAAAGCAAACACACTTCTGTCTAGTCCATTTTGACTCATAGTGACCCTAAAGAAGAATGCAGAATTGCTCCTTCGGGTTTCCAAAATGGGAGCTGGCAGCCTTAGCATTCTCCCATGGAGCAGTTGGTGGGTTTGAATCCCTGATCTTGTACTTAGCAGCCCAACATTTAACCCACTGAATAATAATTCAATAAATTCTACTAGCTCTAGAGTCCTTTAGAAGAGTTTTATTTGAAGTAGAAGTAAGGCCAATAATCTCTCCTCTTAATCTCTAAAAGCAGAGGAAGGATCCTTGGAAACCCTATACTGGGTAGCTATGAGTTGGAACTGATTCGATGGCACTTGACAACGAGACTGGCTGTAGGAAGGAAATACAAGGAGCCTTCAAAAAGTTCATGGAGACGTTCCATTCTCTTTTACTTCCTTTTGTAAATGAACTTTTTGATGCCTCCTAATAGTGCTTCTCCAACATGATTATTTTGTACAAAATGCAGACCCATTTCAATGTAATTAACTTTTATCATTTAGCTTTCACTTCTAAAACTGATTTAATGAAATTTATAATACATTCTTATAACCATGATATGTGTTGTGAAGCAAAAACTTTACCGCATATTAATAACTCTGAGTATATGATGCGCTCTGGTATTTTCTATTCCATTCCTTAAAAATATATAACCCACTAAACTGATTTCGGCACTGATGACTGTATCACAACCCAATGTTTTAGAAAACATTTTTCTAAATTATATGGACTTGAGGCTTAAATTATACACTGGTAGCGGTGGTCTTGCTGAGAAAATTCCTGGTGCCCTCCAAAAGGTGTTATGTGGACAGTGAATCAAGAAGTCCTCTGTTATGGGACCTCCCACCTAATCCCTCATTAGCAGAGAAAGAATAACACAAAGTCTACAAGTTAGATTATTTTGTTGTATAATGTCTTCTGTATATTTTTATATTGTTTTAGAGTAATGCCTTGTTTTATTTTATAGTCTAAATGAATCCAAATTGTGCTCCTGGAGACTGTGATATAAATTATGAGTTGGACAGAAACATTAGTGGGTACCTATTGAGACCAGTGGGATAGTGATGGTGCTGATTAGTAAAGCAATCTTGAAGGAGAAAGACAATTTCAGGAGACCAGTGGTTAGATTTACAGATTTAAAAGAAGTCTTATTTAACAGGTCAACTTTGGAGGAGATGAATTTTATCTTATTTAAGGTAATGAGTCTCAAAGTGTGGTCTGGAACTAGCATCCCCAGCATCATCTGGCAACCTGTTAGAAACTCACATTCTTGGGGCCCTGCAAGGTCAGTTTGAACTGTAAGATCGGTGGTTCAAGCTCACCAGCTGCTTCTCAGAAACACTATTTAAGGTCACTATGAATCGGAACCGACTTGGAGGCACTTAACAACAACAACTCCTTACCTACTACTGAATCAGAAATTCTGAGTATGGGGTTGAGCAGTCTGTGTTTCAACAATCCCTACAGGAGATTCGGGTGCACTTGAAAATCTGAGATCCACCAATGAAAGGAAATATCATCTTTTTGCCACTACATATACAACAAGGATCTTAAAATATCAATAGGAATAATTGAGTCATGCAGAGTGACAAGAAAGTGATACATAAATTGCAGATGCTGAACCAAAACAATTGGATACAAGTAGGAATTGGACATTTTCAAATTGGCACCATTTAGGATTCTGAACATGTTTTGTTTTATGAGTTAACAAAAGTGATGATACACACAATAATACTTAAACTGGTATTTTACAGCATTGGGTGATTCATTAAATATGTATTTATATTATACACTGTAGTCATTGCTATGATTAAAAACAAAGCAGAAAACAAATTTTATCACATATCAGGAGTGTTTAATTGTGCCTGATCAACTCACAGTAATCTTTTCACTAATTCTCTCCTCACTTTTGGAAGAAGGTTTTCTGTAGTCATTCTGTACAATAGAATGCTATCCAGACACTTTTGATTGGATCAGGAGTGAACACCTGCCTATGCCTTCTCCCAGTCAAGTCTCTCTTTTAGGGATTTGGGACTGAGATTTAGAGATTCCATGCTCCTAAGAAAGAGAGAGCTGGAAGTCTACAGAGAGGGAAAGGGGGCAGGTGCACAGAGAAAGGCAAGAAAGAGAGTTCCATCAAGCTTAATGTCCCCGGCTACAGTTATTTCCTTGGAAACAACCTTAGTGTGGTCCTTGGGTTTCAGATTGCATGAAAAATCTTCTAGGGAAGCTTCCTCTCAACTAGGTCTAGTTAGTTTCTCTCAAATGTAAATGAGCACTGTAAACCTTAGGCTTGCTGACAGTTTTAAAGACTCTGGGAGCAGGAGAGATGAACGCTTTGGTTCATGAACATCCACAGAAGTCAGCATGTAAAGGATGGGAGGCAGACTCCAACGTGAGAACCTTTCATGGAAAGTCAAGGCTTTTTAAAATTTTTATTATCTAATAGTGCCTGAACGTTTACTGTCCAACTCTGTTAGCTTTTATCCCTTTCCTTATGTTTCCTTTTGCAAGGGTAAAGTTCCACACATTTCCTCTGGAAAGCTGTTGATGTCGGTCTAGCCTTCTGCTTCATATTATTATGATTATTTGACATTTGTGAAGTGCTCATGGTGTTCCAAAAACTGTTCAGAATTTTTTAAAACAAAAATAACAGTCTCATTCAGGCGAAGCACATGTCCCCAATTCTAACCTAAAACCAAGGAATTAGATGCTGCTAGAGAGAAATAAAAGATTAATGCCATCACCTAATTCTGCCTGGGTCTTAGCTAAACAAAATGGTTCACTATAAAAGAGGCATGAATCATGCAGGAGCTAAAACTTTTGCCTTCAGATAATAAGATAGAGAACTAACAGTTAATAGGTTTGAAAACACAGTTAATGCTTTACTAATTCGGCTACTTTTGCTTTTTTCAATGTTAAAATGAAAATCTTTAATACATTTCTATGTGTCTCACCTTTAAGTATAATATTAAGCCCACTTATTAGCTAATTTATTTTACTTTTCCATCAATACTTGAGCATTCAAAATGCTTTATGACAATCTCCTTGTATTGATTTATATGACAGATTATGAGAGAAAATGTGTTTGCCTAATATTGGTTTGCTAATAACTATCCAGTTATCTATATTTATGTGTACATCGATGTATGTATGAATGAATGCATATATGTATGTTCATATCTATCTATCTAGCTAGCTAGCTATCCATCTATCTATCGACTGTTAAGGTGCTGAATGGAAAAGTTGAGCTACTTGGTTGGTTTCTATATACTCTGTTTTGAATAAGGCCAAAGTCTACAAAACAAAATGAACATGTCTGGAACCTGCAATGCCATCTACTGATCAAAAATTACCATTACATGTGTACAGACACAAAATCATACACACACACACACACACACACACACACACACACACACACATTTTTAACAGTTGACCTAACAGCAAGTAGATGTATTCATTTTATGCTATGATAACTTGTGTCTGTTCTGCAACAAGGAGAGTGAATCATACGTCCAAATTCAATCTGACATTCTGCCACAAATACAGTTAGGATGGAATGGATCATTTAGTGCACACATGGTGTAACATTTAGAAACCACAAGTAGCAGCATGAATAACTAAACTGGTGACTTACCCTTGTCACATACAAGGAAATCCAAAAGGCATTGGTCTTTTAGGTGGTTTACATGTTCCCACAAAACACCTAAGGCATTTCTGTGAAAATGTCACACTACTGGATACGGGATTTAGAATGCTTATAGGTCACTCATGAAAGTATTAAAATATGTCCCAGTGACATCAAAAATAATGAAAATGTCTGTAAGGTGTCCCTCTTATATTTATTTACATATTTTAACAAGAACCAGGTAGAATAATAAATGATAATGAAAAACCATTTATCCTCCAGAGACTGAATTGCCTCTTGTCCTATTATACCACACAATAATTAATTTTAATTGCTTCAGATTTATAACCCACATGGATAAAATTAAGATCCATTCCAACAGGAGAAAAAAAATAGACTAACATTGTTGTAAACAGAAATCTCTTCTAGCACAAATAACCATATCTATTGCTGTGGGCTAATGCCCCAGACTGCAAAGCCGTTTTAACTGCCATGTTGGCGGTTCAAGCTCACCAGCTGATCCTTGGAAACCCATACAGGTTCGCTGTGGGTCAGAATCGACTCGACGGCACTTAACAACAACAACAACAACTGTATTAATTGGCATTGCTGTTGTTAAGTGCCATCGAATGTGTTCTGATTCATAGCGACCCAGTATAGAGTTTCCCGGGAGCTGCTGGAGAGGTTAAAACGCCAACCTTATGGTTCAATGCTTTACACTACAGCGCCACACCTGGACTCCATTATTTAGCATTATTGTAGTTGTTAAGCACTGTTGAATAGGTTCCGACCTATAGCGACCCTGTATAGGGTTGTTGTTGTGAAGTGCCGTCAAGTCGCTTCTGACCCATAGCGACCCTGTATAGGGTTTCCGAGGAGCAGCTGGTGAGCTTGAACAGGGTTTCCAAAGAGCAGCTGGTGAGCTTGAACCGCTAACCTTGCATTAATCCACAGCGTCACACCAAGGTTAAGGGATTTTAATATTTAAATTCATACAATGAACAGAACAATAGACTATATATATATATACTCCTAATATTGTTTTGTTTTGATGGGGTTATTAAAATAAAAGAATGTATTAAAATGAGCTTAACAAACACCCAAAATCTGTTATAAGTACTCATTAACTGTTAAATATAAAAGTCACTGCAGTATCTATTTTTGGATAAACTCATCATCATACATAAAGAAGATGAACTTACTTAAAAAAAAAAATCCTTCATGGGACATTTATGTTGGATTTTTATGTCAATTAGACCATAATATGCTGTTGATTCTTGAATCTCTTAAACAATAATTAAAAGGAACATGGTGCCTTTGTTAAGTCAGACGTTTTTCGGGGTTCTGGAGGTGACTACAACTCAGTGCAGGATGGGGCAACAAAGAGCTCCTCCATTTATTGTCTCTGTGCTTCTGCCCCCTGTGTTATGTGACGCTTCAGAGCCTGAATCCTGACCACCCAACACAATGTTTTGTTTCATTTGGAAATATAAAATCATTTACTGGGTCACCACTAGATGTTTAACACAATAAAACATAATATAATTTCAAAACATCAACGCTTACTGCACCAAAAAATTAAATTTAAAATTTTTTTAACATATTGTATGTATTTTTATGTACACAGTACACACATATTATAAAAGTACACATGCACATCTATCTGTCCGCGTGTGTGTATTTGTATGGACGGTGTATGTGCACAGGCAGAGTAATGATACATTTGTTTCTTATTGCATATCGTAAATGGAAATTGAAAAGTATTTGGAAGTCACTATTCTAGTCAGGGACGTCCTGGTATGACACTGTGGGATAAAGCACTGGACTGCAAAGTTGGTTTGAACCACAAGGTTACCATACAGGGTCACTATGAGTCAGAACTGACTCGATGGCATTTGTCAACAATAATAACAATTCTAGTCAGGGGAGTCCTGGTGTGGCACTGGGGGATAAAGCATTGAATGGCAAAGTCAGCTTGAATCACGAAGTCGGTGGTTCAAACTCCCCAGTCGCTCCTTGGACACCTTATACAGGGTTGCTATGAGAACCGACACGTGGTACTTAACAACACCAGGAACAATGCTAGTCAGGAGTACTGGTGTAGCACTATGGCACTGTAGGATAAGCACTGGACTGCTTACCACAAGGATGGTGATTCAAATCCACCAGTGGCTCCTTAGAAACACTATTCAGGGTCACTGTGCCTCAGAACTGACTCAATGGCATTTTACAACAATCATTTTAGTCAGAGCAGCTGCTGAAGCTGGTCTTGAGGGATAGGTAGGTAGAAGGCTATACTTAGGCAGACCCTACAACAGTGTTTCTCAACGTGTGGTTCTCAGACTGCCTGTATCCAAATGACCTGATCTTAAGTGACTCTCAAAATGCTTCTACAGCATAGAAGACGTTCATGCAAAATCAGTTCACCAGCTAACTTTCCTGTGCCCTTGTAGATATTTGAAAACCATTGTAGAAGAAACTATTTCCTCACTGAGAGGGGTATCCAGGGCCTAAGAATGTATGAAAGCAAAAGTATTCTTCCTTCTACTTTATACTTCCTTTTCTATCTGTGATATATACTGTAGTCATCACTAGTCACATGTGGTTATCTAAATTTAAACTAACATTAAGTCAAATTATGAATTCAAGTTATACTAAGTGCACATTAAGTACTTATTTAGCTAGTACCAATTGTATTGGGCAGTGCAGATAAAAAACATTTTTATCATTGCAGAAAGTTTGACTAAAGTTTGCTGTAAAGGCTTTCAAGGAATTATACCATTGGATACACTATGTTTTGACATTTAATACATATTAAATTTGAGGCATTGGATCACATATAATTTTTTAAATGCATAGAAGTTTGATAGGCTATATATATTGATTTTAGAAGTCTTTTCTATTATTTTGAAAACTGTATTTTAAAAAATTTTAAATCAGCATAAACTTAGGAAAATTATTTTTAAGAAGAATATAAACCAGATCATCTAAAATGAAATAAAACTTTGTATTCTAATATCCTTTAGTATGTTTCTTAAAAATGAAAATTAATATATTTTATCAGAATAAAACATTTATGAATATTCATAACTATAACAGCACATTTCATAACAAAACAGCTGTGAGTTGTTTACTAATTTTCTCTTTAAATTATAATGACATTATCTCAAGAAGGCACATACTGCTTGAACTGCCATTATAATTGTGGAATAATCAATTTGCCAAAAGAGTAAACGACTTTCCTGATACTAGCTGCATGAAATAAAAGTCAAAACAGATTAAGCCTCTCTGGAAAATAAAACTTTAAGGACACGAAACAGTGTTACTGAAAGTGTTATATAAGTCATGCAAAGATTTGCATGTTTATTTGCACAAAATTTTTAAACCAGTTGCAATTTTAAAGATGCTTGCATCAAACAAAATGTTTGTTTCCTTTAAAAGTACTATTGAGCTATTCCTTTTTCAAATGTCTTCACCTAAGATAGATTAAAGTAAACAACAGTCCAAGAACCTAAATGAGAGAAAAGAAACGTCAGCACTGAATAGAAACAAAACAAAACAAAACAAAAACTGAGGTTGCCTAATGCCTACTACCTTAAGAAAGGAGCTCTGGTAGTGTAGTGGTTACAAATCAGGCTCAGAACCTTAAGGTCAACAGTTTGAAACTACCAGCTGTTCCATGGGAGAAAGATGAGGCTTTCGGCTCCCATAAAGATTTACAGCCTCAGAAACCCTGTACAGGGTCGCTATGAGTCAGAAATGACTCCATGGCACATAACCACCACCACCACCAATACCTTAAGAACTTAGAAATAAAGCAAGGTATTGTCCTTCATAGTATAAATATATTATCACCCAGTGGGACAGTCATTCCTAGTAGTCTGTTTGATAAAAACAACAACAACAACAACAAAAACCGACTTCTTGCTTGTTAGGAGAGTCCCAGTTACCCATCTCAGACAATGTGCCCAGATGCTAGGGATGGATCATAATTATTCTAAGCCAATTATGCCAATCCTATTCTTTTATATCAGTAATTTGTCTGGAGGTGAACTCATCATCTAGCTCTTTGGCAAAAGAAGAAAAGTGGGAAGTGGAAGTTGATCAGAGGGAGGTGAAGGAATGGTTCAAAGAATTATGCTCCAAGATTAGAGAACTCTTTAATCTTCCTGGTTTGTGAGCGGTTATATGATGATGTGCTATTCTGAGGATCATGATATCAAAGTCAACTACTGAACAAGAGGAAGAGAGTGAGAGGAAAAGGATTTGACAACGTGAGTGTGAGCTGTTTCACTTGTCCTGAGATGGCAAATTCTCAGACTTTTTCTTTTTTAGTTTCATTGTATTCTTTTTAAGTTTTTATTGTGACTTATGGTCAGCGGTTCGAAACTACCAGCCGCTCCGCGGGAGAAAGATGAGGCTTTCTACTCCCGTAAAGATTTACACCCTCGGAAACCCTGTACAGGGTCGCTATGGGTTGGACCCGACTCGATGGCACTTAACAACAACAACAACAATGTGATAGTTTACATGGGAGAACATTAACTTCACATTCATCATACTGTATTTCGTTTCATTGCAATGATTACAATCCCCTGCATGCATCATCAAACAACCAAAGGGTACACCCCACATGCCTTCCTCCCGCTGCCAGTACATAGCCCCTCTCCCTCCCTGACTCTAGAGTCCCCAGCCACTCCATCTCTCCACGTCATTGTCTCAGACTTCTTTTTAAATGTCATATGGTTCAACTACTATGCATTGGATTTTCTGTTACTTTTGTGTGACTTCATTTTATCCTTAATGGTGGTAAGGTCAAATGCACCCAAAGTCATCTTAAAATTACATAAGACAACTAGGACAATAACTTGACTCAATGGATCACCATAATCAAATAAAGGATTTGTCCATAGTAAGCAAGGCTGTTAAGATTTGGAAATATACAAAAAGAAGCATCAAAGAAAAAAATAAATAAACTCTGACTTTGCCCATCCAAGTGCTACCAGGGAGAGAAGCAACGTTGGTAACAGATTTGAAGGATTATGATCATTATCCTTCTAGTGGACAAGGATGTCACAAATGCTTCTCTGAGGATCATTTCTTTAAAATAAACACAAACTGAGTCAGATTGTTTTGAGCACAAGCATGTGATTTCCATGCAGATTTTTCCTACAGGTAAAAAAATATATATCAGTCATACTAATGCTGCTATGTGGCTGTTGGGTTCCTCATTCTAAGATAGTAACTGTCTCGTATCCACCATGGGCTCTGCAGGCTTACTTAATGACTAACAACCTGTGAGAGATATCAGCAATTCTTGGCAGACAGAAGGAAGCAAGCTGAGAATAAGACCGATGAAATCAACAAGTTAAATGCCACCTCATGAAGTATATTAGCAATCAGTTGACTGGTCTTGCCTGCCTTACCTGTCCTTCACATTTCTAATATGGGGAAAACAAAAGTGGATTGGGTAGCAGAGATAAAGAGAGAAAGCAAAATTGAGAAGTACTTAAATGAGATCATGTGGACAGTAGGTAGGAATGGCATGGAGTTTCATGATATTTTTATAAAAGAGCAGTGTTACTGAAGGGGATAAAAAGGTATGTGCTTAATAGGGAAATTACCATAGGATCAGTTAAGGAAAGTGCTAGACAGAAAGAATTGAGGGATCAGTAAGATTTCAAAACAGAACTATACGTCTATTGAGAAAGTTGAGCAGAGCCAAAGGAAGTGGAAGAGAGAAGAAAACTTCTGCCTAGAGAGTTGTGTTCTAGGAAATGTAATTAATAATGATTGGAACAAGCATTGTCATCCTCAAAAGTATGATGGATAGGTTTGTGCTAAGGAGGTACAGCCCTTCCATCCTGGTTACTCTAATTTTAAGGTTAGAACAACCTGTTCTTTTCCTTATTTATCCTAGAATTGGCTAAAAATATCAGGTATTGGAAGCCCTGAGAAAACACAACAGATTATTAAAAAGAATTGGTGAAGACCAAAACATGGTGAGAATTTTAAATCTGTACCTTTATTTCCTTTTTTAGAATAAGCTTGTCCCTAACTCATGCAGAACCTGGGTTAACATAAAGAAAGACTCTTTACAATAGAATCTGCTATTTGTTGTGACTCTTTTACAGAGAGAAGTAAAATGATTGGCTTCAGGTCTCATCTTCTTGAATGAAACTATCACACTTGATAGGTTAGGTTTTATGGGCTTCTTCCTATTCATGGCCATATTTGTGTCTCAAAATATTTTCTATATTGAAAACTAAATCAGAAATGCTCTCTTAAGTATGTGAAACAACATTTGAAATTGGACATATTCAGTATTATTATTATTATTTTAGGTGGCAGAAAAAAGTGAGTTTCCCCAGAATGTAGCTATTTGTCTTTATTATCACTCTAGCCAAAGACTAGACTAGAAACTGCTGGCTTTATTAAGATGTAAATATATTTTAAAATATTGTCAATTATAAGGAAAGGTATTGGGATATTTGGTAGTAAAGTTATGACTAAAATTGGCAATCTCTGGTAGTGTAATGGTTAAGAATCAGGCTGTCAGCCTCAGGGTCAGCAGATCAAAACCACCAGCTGTTCTGTGGGAGAAAGATGAGTCTTTGTGCTCCTGTAAAGATATACAGCCTCGGAAACCCTGTGCAGGGTCACTATGAGTCAGAACCGACTCCACGGCACATAACCACTACCACTACCACCACTAATTCTCGGTGTAGGTGTGAATTAGAATGTAAGCCCTTTTTTCCCTGATAAAACCAAAGGGAATTATTAATTCATTTGGTAAGTCCAACTGAATCACAATAAGGTATATAATTAATACAACAAGCTGAAATATTTTCTTATTGAAATTTACTTCCAATTATAAACAGCTATATGGCAGGGGTGGGTCTTCACATTACTCTGCACAGTTCCAGGTGCATAAAGCACTGGATATAACTATTTTATTGGTAAAAATGAAGTTAGTGGTGATGATGGTGACTTTGTAGATAATATTATCCCACTAAGGTAAGGTATGCTAAGAGATATAGAACGGAACAACAAATAATAATGATGATAATAAATAAATAATAATAAAAAAAAAAACAGAAAAAGTGGTGACACTTTTCAGTTTTGAATCCGTCTTGACACTTTTCATATAATAATTAAGTTATTTCCATATTTTTGCTGACCTTGCTATACCAAGTTGAATGGCAAAGAGAAGTTGAGCACGGATCCAGAATCCCTTTTCTAACTGCAAAATGTAAATGGCAATCAAATTTTCCTAATTGGTAGCATCTTCACAGTTGATGCCTTCAGATTTGGATTTCTTGATTCAATAGCAGAGCCAAAGTCAATTTGAAGTAACATCTGAACCAATTAGTGACAAGAGCAATTTGCGTCTTCCCTTTGCTGTAAGTGTCTTTTTAAAGTTCTGACCACTCTGTTAAACTGAAGAGGCATGGGTCCCATTAGGTCAATCTTTCAAAATAGGAGTAATGGTAGTAATTTCAGAAATTGTTCTCATTTTTCTTTATTACATATATTTCTGATATGCACTTTAAAAACCTAGGTAGTTTTACTACTCAAAATGTTTGGTCAGCCAGCAATAATAGTGACGTTCAAAAAAGCAAAAGGACAATAATAAATGCTGGCTAGGATGTAGAGAGTCTGGGAGGCTTCTACATTGCTGTTTTGAATGCAAAATGGTTCAACCACTCTGGAAAAGAGTATGGTGCTTCCTCAGAATGTTGGAAATAGAAATACCATATGATCCAGCAATTCCTCTACTTGGTATTTATCCACAAGAAACATGAGCCAGAACACGAGTAGACATATGCACACCAATGTTCATAGCAGCACTATTCACAATAGCAAAAAGATGGAGACAGCCTAAGTACCCATTAATAAAAGATTGGATAAACAAACTTTGGTACATACACACAATGGAATATTATGCTACCTTGAAGAATAACAAGGAAGCTGCAAGCCACCACATAACATGGATGAAACATGAGTGAAATTAGTCAGTCACAAAAGGACAAATACTGCGTAAGACCATAACTGTAATAGCTTAAGAAAAAAGACCCATATTAAAAGGGGGAAAAATAATTCTTTGTTTGTTATAGGTGGAGGTGAGGTGAGAGGGGTGGGGGTAGAGGGAGAGGATGGTAGAGCACATGATAGTGGGTAAGACACATCATAGTTTGGGTGCTGGGGAGGGCAATATACAAGAAAGGGGAGGGAGATGGAAGAACAAAGAAGACAGAGGAACCCTGAGGCAGGTTTGCATGGGCTAAATGAGACAGAGGTAAACAGTGATGTATGCTCAACCTTAAAACAACAGGGCTCTGTGATACAGGGATTGAAGCACAGTTTGAAGAGGGGAAATAATGTCAAGATGCTTGACTGAGTTATGAATATTGGTTTCCCTTGTACACTACTGTAAAATCGAAACTTGAGCGGGATAGAAAGGAATGTCAGGAGACAAGCATACCGGCCTGGAACAGCCAGAGGAATACAAGATATATCTTCAAAGAAAGATCAGCAGGAAAAATCCAAAACAAAAATGGCAGTATGGTTGGCTACTACAAGAACAATCAAACTGTTTCCCGGGGAGCCATCAAGGCAAGCAATCAAGTCCCTTCACGACAAACCCCCACTCCAAGACTAAACTCAAAGGAAACACACAAGCAGACATGTAAGCTTGCTGGAGACCATATTGGTCTACTGGTTAGTTGAAGAGGGGGAAAGCCAGCAATGAAGAATTGGGCTGAGTTCAACCACATTTCTTAGACTCTCGTTGACCTGGAGATGAGATAGAGAAAAGGAAGAGCTGGTTGGTCCAAAGTGTGGTGAGACCTGGGGAAACCTGAGCCCATGGTCAAGAACATATCCACGGAGGGCTAGAGCTGAGAGTGAAGCATCCAGCTGATATGAAGTGAGGGGAGAACATGCAAACTTGCAGATAGTACCCATTTGACCTAGCCTCAATGGCTTAATAATCAGAATTTGACTAGAGGAAGATTTTTACTTATTTATTTATTTTGGATAAAGAAATGATTGTAAATTGCTATGATTTGATAAAGTTGACCTATACTTATGGATGTGGTAGCTCAAAATACCAACTGAGAGGGAAGGAGTCTTCACATCAAGTATCAGTGCTATCCCCTCTGTACACAGGGTAGATAGGGATGGGCAACTTCAGATATTGGTTACCTAAAATGAGGGGGCCATAAAGTCACAAAGTGACTGGGTTACAAGTTTTCAAGCAGGAACTTAGTTTAAGAGTGTGCAGGGGAAGGTAGAGTCCCCACTGAATATTTTTCATCTTGTCTAGACATATCTAGTGAAGACAGATGGGTATAAGATTCTTATGATTCAATAGTAATTGTGATCATGACTAATCATGACTGTCACTATTGTAAAGGTAGAAGTTTTGTAACAAAAATGGGGGAGTAGTTACTCTTACAGTACAGAAACAGAGACCCTAGGACCATCAAGAAAGAAGGGCACAAGCAGAGTGCAGGACCCTAACCAGAGAAGCAGTGACACCAGAGGTGGCAAAGTTGGGGACATGGAGCGAGGGAGCAGATGAGGACTCTGGACTCATGGAAGGAGAGGGACTGGGTGCTGGCGGCCAGGAGACAGACTTGCAGAATGTGCCCCTTGGTTCTTTAAATTATTATATATTCCTGAGTGTTTCTATGTGCATCCCGCCCCCCAAAAAAACAAAACAACAAAAACCAAACAGGGAATGGAAGCAAATACTGTTGAATGATGATGCATGGAGGAGATTGTAATTGCTGCAATAAAAACAATGGTGTAAAGCCGATGTTCTCCCATGTAAAAACTAACACTGGGTTCACAATAAAAAAGAAAGAAAGAAAGAAAGAAAAAATCTGGTTAACCTAATGGGTTTATACAAAGTGGGTCTGGAAGTAGTTTCATTACCTTTTATTTTTCTAAATAATAGTTAATTTCTTCCAAACTTTATTATCGCTGAAACAAAAATGCACTAAGACATTAAAGGAAATTTCACCAAAATGTTAAATCCATTAAGTGACTGGAATTAAGCTTGTTCTAGGTCCTGGTGTAAGGAGCTCTGGTAGCATAGTGGTTACGAATCGGGCTGCGAACCTTAAGGTCAGCAGTTCGAAACTACCAGCCGCTCTGCACGAGAAAGATGAGGCTTTCTACTCCCGTAAGGATTTACACCCTCGGAAACGTCGCTATGGGTCGGAACCGACTCGACGGTACTTAACAACAACAACAACAACACGTCCTGGTGTGGTGCTGTAGGATTAGCACAGGCCTGCCAAACACAAGATCGGTCAAACCTACCAGCTGCTCCTCGGAAACCCTATATGGGATTGCTATGAGCTGGAACCGACTCGACAGCACTTAACAATTACAGGGTACAAGAAGTAAAGAAAATGATCTGAAGAAGACTACTCAGGGACTCGATCTGTCCTGCCCTAGCACTAACACACTGGTAGTCTGGAGGGAAGAATTCATCTGGCAATTGGGTAGAAGTTTTCTACAGGGCCACGACAACTGATTTGAATACTTTGAACACAATAGTCCCTTTTTGTTAATCATGTTATTACCAAATACATGTCTTTGGGGCTTTATGTAATTTTCTTGAGAAGACTCATTTGTGTCATCTGAAGCATACTTGCTTGTTGTTTAGTACTGTGGAGTGGGTTCTGACTCATAGTGACCCTGCACAGGATTTCCAAGGCTGGAAATCTTTATGGGAGCAGAAAACCTCATCTTTCTCCCATGGAACAGCTGGTAGTTTCGAACTGCCGACCTTGGGGTTAGCAGCCCGATTTGTAACCACGATGCTACCAGAGCTCCTTCTGAAAGGGACACATTTAAACTCCTAGTTTTTTTTTTGTTTTGTTTTTTTCTATTCTGCTGCACATTTTCCACTGAGAAAGACAAACTCTTTTCAGTTGATCTGTACCTTGGTCCAAGACTAAGTTCCTATTATGAAGATAAGGATTCTTTTGGCCTAAACCTTTGATCCTCTAGCTTCTGAAATTCAGACTTTCCTAATGTGAGTGGGAAGGCATTTGGCCCCTGTTCAAATAGAAGGGAGCTGTTCTTATCTAGGATGACTTCAAGCCTGTGGATGCTGAAAAGTGGTTTCAACTAGAAAAGTATAAGACTCACATTGTCATAGCTGTCCCAACTCTAGGACAGAGCTCCAGAGCATTACAGAGCCTCTAGAGAGGATGGTTAAAAAAAAAAAAAGAAAACTAAATCCACTGCCATCAAGTTGTTTCTGATTGACAGTCACCCTATATAGGGTTTCTGAGGCTGCAACCATTTACAGGAGTAGCTAAAGCTTCATTTTTCTTTTGCAGAGTGACTAGTGACTTTGAACCACCAACCTTGCAGTTAGAGTCCTTAGAGTGGATTGCAGGCATTTTTAAAATGTCACATCAAACACACTGAACCACTGGAACCAGAAAATAGTTTTGAGATCATAAAGACGAACATTTTTCATATTAAATTTTGTAGAATACTCACGGTTATTACAGTAAAAAAAAAAAAAAAATGAATTCTGTTATTAGATAGTATGGTGAATGTTTGTTGTTGTTGTTCAGTACCATGGAGTTGGTTCCAACTCGTAGTGACCCTGTACAGGGTTTCCAAGGCTGTAAAACCTCATCTTTCTCCCGTGGAACAGCTGGTAGTTTCGAACCACTGGCCTTGAGCTTCGCAGCCCGATGTGTAACCACTATGTATTTAAGCAGGTTTATATATGTTAGATTTACAGTATTTTTAAATTGTATATGTGATGTAAGAGCCTTCTTAATTTGATCATATATATTTTTTTTAATTCTTTGTGTTAAAATTCTTGGCAAGGCAGTATTTATTGTCTTAATGAATTAACATTCCGTAGAACCACATATGAAGAATACTTTTAAACCACACAAAACACACTCCCATTGAGTCTATTCAACTCAATAGTACAGAGCAGAAACCCCCACAGAGTTTCAAATGCTTTAATCATGACAGAAGGAGACAGCCGCGAAATGACTGGTAGGCTCAAAATGCCTACCTTTCTGGTTAGCAGCCAAATATTTTAACCACTGCGCCACGAAGTTCATTGGAGAATACTAATCTGGTCTAATTCCTTTATTTTGCACATGTGGAAATAGAAAAGTAACATGCCTGCCCAGTCATTTTTGACTCAGAGTGGCCCTGTATGGTAGCGTAGAAGTGCTCCATACCATTTCCAAGGTTCTCAATCTTTACGACAGTAGACTGCCTCATTGTTCTATTGCTGAGTGGCCGGTGGGTTTGCACTGCCAATCCAACATTTAGCTCACTGTGCCACTAGGTCTTCTTCTAAGGAAGAGCATTTATACAAAAAGTTCCTAAAGTTTACAATTATTGACTATTTGGCCTAACTAAGGACATAATAAACAGTAGAGCACGGACCTAAAACTGAGGTCCTGGTTCTCAGAGCAGTGAAATTTTATACAGCCACAGGACCACTCACTGAGCTACTGTTCAGTGTGATTGAAAGATTTGGAAATGGCTAATAGTAGTGTTTGAACACCATGAGAAACATAACTAATACCATTGAGTTATACATGTAAAGAATATTGAAAAGGCAAACAATATATTATGTATATTTACCATAATTAAAAAAAAAAGTTAAAAAAAGTTTAGCTTCTTCTGACAAGACCTGGCTATTAAAAAGTGGAATTATCTGAGTTAATGCCTGGTTTTACTTTTACCTGAGAAACATGTCAGTTCGTTGGTGTCACATTGAGAGTGTAAGACCTGAAGTGCTTATTAGAAGTCTAGTCATTTATTCCAGAAGTTGAGCACCTTGTATAAATCTAACATTGATCATGAGAAAATCCCCTGCATTAGTACAGTTTCTATTATAGCAGAAAAAGAGGGATACTAAATGTTAAAAAGTGAATAATAGTAATAAACGAATTCAAGAACACAAAACATATTAATGTGATAGAAAGTGATGAGCAAGGGTTGGGGGGGGGCTTCTTTAGCTTGGACAGTCTATGAAGTCTTCTCTATTGGAATAACATTTGAATAAGAAGAAATCATCATGTGAAGTTTTGGAAATAAGAAGCACAGCAAAGGGAAGAGCTATATTCAGGATTTTAGTTGAAGACATACTTGTTGTTGTTATTAAGTGCCATCGAGTCGGTTCTGACCCATAGCGACCCTGTATAGGGTTTCCAAGGAGTGTCTGGTGAGCTTAAACTGCCAACTTTGTAATTCAAACTGACATTGCAGTCCCCCGCATTAACCTTTCAAAGACAGAAAGGAGCAGAGTGGAACGTAATGAACAAGGGATTCCTGGGATCCAACACCAAAGTTGTGATTCAATAGATCTAGGATGGACTCAGGGATCTGCTTTTCAATGACCTAAACATTTCTGGTTCTGGAAGTCTATGAAAAATCCTGCACTAATCTTTTATGCTTTCTCTGGTCCTAAAACTATTTCCTGAGCACAGTGGGACCAATGTGGGACCAATGTTCACATTCCATATATCCAGGACAACTTGAGAGCAACTGACTGGCCAGTATAGGGAATTTTAAGGTACAGATATCCTGGAGTCACAATGTGTTGGAACAGACTTGATGGTGCTTAACGACAACAACAATCCTGAAGTCATGCTAGAAACAAAATAAATTACAAATTACTTCTCTAGCAGAAATAACCAATTGGCTATACACCCTGATAAACTTATGCAAAACCAAGTAAGGTGTTGTCCTTCAAATACAAAGGTGAAATAAAAGGAAATTGACAATATTTAGGAGAAATATGCTAAGGAGCTTATAAAAAAATTAAAAAAAAAAAAAACAGGATCTATCAATAACTTGTTTTTTTTAACACCTAGTTATCCCATATGCAGCTCCTTTTTTTTTTCTGTAGAAAAAGAATGATAACAAAGAACAAAAAAATTTTATAAGGGAAAAATAGAGCTCAAATCATCTCTTAATCATCCTAACCTTAAAAAAATTAGTGATATTTGGATGACTATTCAGACTTTACCAATAGTTGCCATGCAACAGGCAACAGCTCACTGGCCTTTTTGTTGTTGCTATTGTTAAGTGTCCTGGAGTCATTTCTGACTCATAGCAACTCTGACTAGGCTTTCCAAAGAACAGCTGGTAGATTTGAATCACTGACCTTGCAGTTAGCAGTCTAGTACTTATCTT
>NW_006408626.1:10595094-10598214 GCF_000296735.1 Chrysochloris asiatica
TGGCACTTAACAACAACATGAACAACAACAACCTATCTGCATGGAATCCTGGTATGGTGCTGTAGGATGAGTACTGGACAGCAAGGTTAATTTGAATCCCAAAGTCAGCACTTCAAACTCACCATATAGGGTTACTCTGAGTTGAAACAGACTCAAAACCACATAACAACAATATATCTACATTGTCCTCACTAAAACACTTAGCAGCATAGAGATGGAAATTGTATCAACCATACCAATATGACAGATACCAGTTTGACTTAATAGGTTGGGTCAGGGTATTTCTGGCTGTGACGACTAATCAACTCATTCATTATTTATCATTCCTGAACTTCCATATTCACTAGTGTGGTCAACAATCCATCACCTTACAGAGTTATTTTCCATTACTCTAAATTTAATATCCATAAACTATTCTGGCTCCTTCTCTGCAGGTTCCTCTAGGGCTATGGACCAAACATTTAAGGATATCAGAGTTAGGATGCTAAATTTCTAAAGTTCTATTTTTGTCTGAAAAATGATTTGTTTCCTACTGGCATTATACTTTACCAAGGGGGAGAAGGATAAGCAAACACATATGTGAAATGATTAAATGTTAAAAATATAAATTTATCATTTTTCTCTATTATTTCAAATTAATTTGGTGTGTTTCTCAGAAAAAAAATATCTATTTTCTTTTCTTTCTCAGGAATCAGGGTAAACTCACTTTTGTCATTTACATTGATACCAAACTAAAGAATGACACCCATGAATAGTTAGCATAGAGTTAATGGTTAGAGACCTGGGGGTGCTCCCTGGTTATTTCACTCTGATATATTTATATCCTCATAGAAAATGTCATCTGGAGTGTGGAAGTCTTAGTTTTCTCATCCATAAGTCAAATATACTAGTATCTGTCTTGTATTTCTCCCATGTATGAGGTGAAGATCAAAACAGTTAATTATTCTTTAAAATATGAGTGAAGGTATTTCAAACATCATAAAAAAATGGTACATAAATATCGGCTATTTAAATCATTTTACTTGAAATAAAAAGGAAGCAGAATGGCAGGTGATCTCTATATTATGACACTCATAGGTGTACAGCTCGAGTCAGGTAACATTCATTAATCCAAGAGAAATGAGTGCTTGTAAAATGCTTTGAAACTGTAAAGTGTTATATAAATAAAATATGTTATGGTTAGAATAGGACTGTATATAATGAATGCTTGACACCATCCTGAACATAAAGAGGTGAACAATGCAAATGGCAGCCCTATTACATAGATATACATTAATTCCAGAATAAATAAACCAATGACAAACCCAACATCAGCAAAACTGATAGATTACCCATGCATGTCTTTCCTTGCAATATAAGGAAGAAAAGGCATATCTAACCAATGTCACCGAACAACAGATTTAATTTGTTGGATGAAATGAGATTCTTGCTTTAGTATAACACAGAAATTTGTTGGAATTATGTAGTGTAATAGCAATCTGTGAGCAATGACCTAAAATCTCCAGCACTATGAGACAATGGAACTTACTGGAAAATGCAATCTTGTTGTTGCTAGTAGCTCTCAATTCTGTCTCCAGGAAACCCCATATGTGCATGGTTTGTTGTTGTTGTGTGCCGTGGAGTCCGTTCCGACTCATAGCAACCCTGTACAGGTTTCCAAGGTTGTAAATCTTTCCGGGAGCAGAAAGCCTCATCTTTCTCCCGTGGAACAGCTGGTAGTTTCAAAATACAGACCTTAAGGTTCACAGCCCGATTCGTAACCACTACGCTACCAGAGCTCCTTATGTGTGCATGGTAGAACAGCTAAATAAGAGTATTCGTGGTTGTGACCTTTTAAAAGCACATTGCCAGACAGGTCTTACGAGGCACCTTCAGCTAGTAGACAAGTACTTAACTTTTGCACAACTCAGAGAAAAATAACTGGTCAATATGTGTACCAAAGATTTTGCAATTTTATTTCTGTTGTAAAATATCCAAATGCTAACAACTCAAAGAGCATAGACACTTGCTTGTACACTCTATGCATTTAGGCCAGGAGCCTGGGAAGTCTCTGAACTGGTCAGCAGGCCTTTCAAGTGAGTAAAAGTTTCTGCTTCTTACTTGTCCATGCAGTGAAGGACATCCTTCTCATGTTGCCTGGGCCCAGTCCGTGCTATTAAGGAAAACACACTCCCTTTAACCTGTTGTAATGTGCCAGTCACAGGCCCAGGGGCTCTGGGAAGAGAGGACACATAGGGTCTTTATCGTTGTGTTTTCCTGTGCAAACTGAACAGGCTGCTAGTGTATTTCCTGTCCTGTTGTCTTTTGGGGGATAGATGGGGTCAGGAAGTTGTAGCTTCTTTCCCTAAGTGTTTGTTGCAGTGAGTGATTCAGTTGTCGGGTCTTAATATTTTGCCTCTGGGAAAATACCAAAGGCTAACCCAGAGAGTAAAATCCCCAGACCTGGCAGGACTTCAACACCTCTGTTTCCAGCTGGAGGGCCTGACAGGTAGGGAGCAAGTGGCAGAAAGCTGACACAGTCTCCTCGACTGTTTGTGCTTCTGGTCAGTTCTGAATAAAGAGATGACCACCAGCAACTTGTAGCAGCCAGATCTTCGAAGCAGCGAGGTCTAACCAATACACTGCCAGGTCTTGCTCCTTCAAGATGGCGGATCAGGTAGATGTGTAGTGAGGAGCTCAGTCAACAACAACACGGAACACCAGGTCAAGATAGTGTTGGAACGCTGAAACAAATATAAAGGTATGTTTGGAGGATCCGAGGGTTTACAGCTGGGAATTTGAAGGGAATCCAGAAATTTAATGTATTCTGGATCAAGACACTCAGCTGTTCCAGGAGCCGCCATCTTGGGAAAGCTTATCTTGATTGTATCAGGATTGATAGGATTAGGAAAGACCATCTTGATTGTATCGTGATTATATCAGGATTGTATCAGGATTGACATAGAAATTTAAAGTGACAGTATCAACATAAAACCAAACGGCCACCACGCGTCTGTCTGTTGTGCTGTAGTAGCTTGAGTTGCTGTGATTCTGAGGACTCTACCACCGGTATTTTAAATAACCGGAAGGGTCACCCATGGTGGACAGGTTTCAGATGAGCTTTCCAGACAATGACAGACT
>NW_006408626.1:10601281-10640525 GCF_000296735.1 Chrysochloris asiatica
GACATTGTTTCGTTCTGCTGTGCATGGGGTCGCTATGAGTCAGTTCCGACTCGATGGCACCTGACAACAACAACAACAAGTCAAAACTAGGTGAATCTACAAGAGTATGATAAAAGTGAAATAATAAAAGTTTTTCTGAGTTGATGGGTAATGTAAATCAGTGAATAGCTAATGTCTATTGAGCACATTGCTTAAGCACCTTGTATTTAATCCTTATACACTGCTATGTTGTTGTTGTTATGTGCCGTGGAGTCAGTTCTGACTCATAGCGACCCTGTACAGGGTTTCCTGAGGCTGTAAATCTTTACGGGAGCAGAAAGTTTCCTCTTTCTCCTGCAGAACAGCTAATAGTTTTGAACTCCTGACTTTGAGGTTAGAAGCCCGATTTGTAACCACTACCCTACCAGAGCTCCTTACACTGCCATGTAGTAGTTTTTATTTTCCCCAGATGGGGTAATAGTAAAATTTAAGTCACCAGTAGGAGAACTAAGAGGCAGAACTCTTTAGCTTCAAATAAAGTTTTAGACTATTCCAATGCCCATTGGAGTCTTGGTGTGGTACTATGGATTAATGCACTGGACTGCAAAGTTGGTTTGAACCACATAGTCAGCGTTTCAAGCTCAGCAGCCTCTTCTCAGAAACCCTATACAGGGTTGCTATGGGTCGGAACCGACTTGACGGCACTTAACAACAACAACAACAATGCCCATAGCCTCAATATATTATTGAATAGAGTGAATGTAGGGATTTGACATGATGGACTCCTGGTGTGGCATTGTAGGATAAGCACTGGACTGTTAACTACAAGGTCGGCATTTCAAACCTACCAGCCGCTCCTTGGAAACCCTACAGAGGGTAACCATGAGTCGGAACTGACTCTACAGCAATTAACAAGAACAACAACAACCTTATTTAATAAAATATTTCATTTAGAATTTTATATAATAAACTTAATGACCTATAATAAGTTAAACAAGTTCTTGTGACTCAGTGGTTAGATAGAGTGCCAGGCTGTTAACAAAAAGGTCAGTAGTTCAAACTCACCAGACGTTGTGTGGAAGAAAGATATGATACCCTGATTGTTGTTGTTAAGTGCTGTGGAGTCAGTTCCAACTCCTAGCAACTGTGCATAGGGTATCCAACAAGTGGCTGGTGAGTTTGAACCTGGAGGGTGCTTATCCTACAATGCCACAAATTACAGCCCTAAAAACTCTAGAGGGCAGTTCTACTCTGTCCTATGGAGTCCCTGAGAGTCAAAATACACTTGTTGGTAGTAAGTTTAGTAATACTAAAGTGAGAGAGTCTGAACTGGGAAAATATATAAGTCAAATTATGAATCGATGTTTTTTTTTTAAAAAAATAATTTACTCTAATGATGAGAAATAATTGACATTCTTCAAAATATAAATGGACCAGGCATAGTACTCAGATTTGGAGGAATTTGAAATAACTTCTACTTCTACCTAAGGAAGTTAAAACAGAGATACCAATTTATACATTTGAAACTAGATAAACAGTTAATATTTGGTGCTGGCAAAGTTAAGATAAATCTGGAACACAGAATTCATGGTTCAGACCAACATTTATGTGAATGTCTTTTATGTTTTGACCTAGTAATCCTACTCTTAGGTATATTTTCTAAGGAAACAATTCAACAGATATGAAGATGCTATATTCCCAAAGATGTTCATTAAAGTATATAATGAGGAAAAAATAGAAATAAACCAAATGTCAAACAAAAGGGGGAATGTCTGTGTAAATCATAATGTACCAATACAAAGACATTTGTGCAGCCATTAAAAATGATAAAGATGCAGACAATATAGCAACATGGTAAATTAAAATGAGATATTTTATGCATCTCTCTCTCACTGATGAGTTGATTCCAAGTCATAGTGAGCCTGTTTCCAAGGCTGTAGCTCTTTACAAGATCAAAAAGCCTCATCTTGCTCCTGTGGAGCAGCTGGTAGGCTTGAATTGACAACCTCGTGGTTAATATTGTTGTTGTTAAGTGCTGTCGAGTCAATTCCAACCCATAGTGACCCTGTTTCGGGTTTCTGAGGAGCAAGTGGTGATCTTGAACTGACAACCTTGCAGTTCAAACAGCTTTGCAGTCTGGCGCATTAACCCACAGTGCCACACCAGGATAGTTCAATGCTTATCCTACAGTACCACATCAGGGCTCCTATTCTATGTATACTATGATTAAATGGAGTCCACCAGCTGCCCCTTGGAAACACTACACAGAGTTGCTATGAGTATGAATTGACTCCACTACACTTAACAATGACAAAATGATAAATAATAGAAAATGTTAACAGAAGCTGAAAATACAGAGAAAAAGAATAAATATTAAAGAATTAAAATGGTTATCGTTGATTAGTTTTCTTTAAAGTATTCATCATTCATTTATTCAAACCACACACAAATATATAGTATACATATATATTTAAATGAGGTGTTATAGAATATTATAGAATAAATATCAAATTCAATCTCCAGACATTTAAATTTGACCAAGAGCCACAGCAAACAGGTGCAAGCCACTTGTATTTGTGTTAAACAAATAAGTTTGTAGGAGAGACAATAATACATTATTCTCTATCTGTATATTCTCAAGACACTATGTCTCAAACCAGAAGATACTATGGGAGAAAATTTATACTACTGCCACAATGCACAAGTTGAAGATGTACCTAAGAGGTATAATTATGGCAATTATTAAAGTGCCGAATGAAAAATAACATCTCAATCCATTCAGCATAAATTTATTGAGTGTTGTTTTTTCAAAGCATTTTTTATAGATTACAAAGAACAATAGAAAGGATATTTAAAGGATCAAAATGTAGACTTATATAGATTCATAAACAGTCAGTAAGATTACGGTAATAGAACAGCAAGAAAGTCAAAACTAACCCACTACTCTGTAGATACCAACTCATGTGACCATATGTGTTATCGAGTGGAACTGCGCTCCATACTTTTCTTGGCTATAGTCTTTATGGAAGCAGACTTCCAAGTCTTTCTTCCTTGGCACAACTTGTTGTTGTTAAGTGCCATAGAGACCTTGTATAGGATTGCCAAGGAGCAGCTGGTGAGCTTGAACTGCCGACCTTGCAGTTCATAACAACTTTGTGGTCTAGGGCATTAACACACAGCACTGCACCAGAACTCCATTGGTACCACTAGGTGGATTCAAATAGCCTATCTTTAGGTTAATAGATGAATGCAGGACAAGGTCCTTAGGCCTATAATATGAATATACATAAATGTAATTTGGGAGTATCCAAAAACAATATGTCCCTCCAGTAAATTTCTAGTTCCTGGTTATTATGAACAATTAATTCTGCATTGTACAGAAGGTTGAACATAAACTATGCTATGATAGAGCACTCTTTAGGTTATGATAAAGCACTGGTATGAAAGAACACACTCACAACATCTGTTAATCTCATTTGAGTCTAATTATCATTGGAATTTCTTTTCACTTTTCACCCATTCATCCTGTTTTATCCCTACTTCTTTCCTCTGCAACTTCAGTTCTACGAGCCATTACTTTAATAGTCTCATGCTTAATTATCTTTGTATCTTGTACCTTGTTCTACTTACAAAAACTGTGCTCTGAATCCCATCCCTTCCCATCTATTGGCAATATATATATATATATCCCTCTCTATTGGATTTATGTGGCATCTAACAACAAAAACAATGGAATCATTACCATCTACATTTAACAAGTTCATATGTTTTTCATCAAACACATATATCTCGATCCTCACTTTCCTATAGCTCCTGCCTTATGCTTTCCTCTTCACAATAAATTCTTCTGAGAGTGATCTCTATCTAGCCTCACAGTCTACATTTGCTCTCTTCATGTTTACCCATTGACTTCTTAATGTATTCCAATCTACCTAACTCAACACCCTCTTAATTCAAGTATACCATTCTGCTGATCAGGCTACCAATATTATTAGTTGCTAATTAAAATGAAAGGTTAGGGTCTTAATTTCCTTGATTTCTCAGTACTTCATAAGATTAACCACTCCCTTTTCCTTGAACACAAACAAACAAAAAAACAACAAAACTCTTTTTCTTTGGCTTCAAAGACATCACCGTCTTTTGATTTTCTGAGAGAAAGCCTCATCTTTCTCCCTCAGAGTGGCTGATAGATTCAAACTGTTGATCTTCCCAGTTTGCAATCCACCAAACTACCAGGGCTACCTCTTTGCTCTAAGTAATTCCATCTAATTAATTCCATTTTCAGTCCTTACATGAAGTCCTTCTGTCCATTAGTCCTTAAATCCTGGACTCTCTCAATGCTGAGTGCTGAGTTCCTTTCACTTTTCAGTGCACACTGTCTTTATAGGCAATCCTATTCACTCCTGCAGCTTCAATTACCACCTTCTTTCATTTCTAACTGCCTACTCAACATCTGAACTTGGATGCCTCAAATATCTCTTGCACTCAACATATCTGTGACTAAATTCAAAACCTCTTCTCTGAAACTGCCCTTTATCTCTAGTAATATTCATCTTAGTAAATGTCTGAAGCTGCTGTCAGTCTTTGTGTATCGCTCATTGTCCTTATCCCATCCCTCAGGAATGAGGGTATTTCCAATGCCGCAGAGAAAGGAGAAGGTATGATTCTTACTGGCATTGTCTGATCAAGCCGTGACTTAAGTTAGCTAAATTTGGACTTTACACTTATCAGACAAGAAATATAATTTACTAGCTACTTGTAGAACAATAGTTCTCTTTCACTTAGTCTCTCAGAAACATTGACACAATTAATACTTCCCTTTCCCTTGACTTTCTCCTGATTTGCCTTCAATGTTTTTGTCAGCTCTTTCTATTCTGTTGGCAGGCTCATCCTCCTTCAAGTGACAGAATGTTTTCCTCTCTAATTGTTTCTTAGCTCTTTCCTTCCCTTTTTGTATAAGTTCTCCCTAGGTGACCTCATCCAAGCTCTCAGACTCTATCATCATCTAGTCACAACTAATTCAAACAATTATACCTCTTAGCCATAGCACTCTTCTGAGTTCCAGATTTCTATAACCAACTGTCTACATCTACTCCAAGGTGTCTCACAGACATCTCAAACTCAACATGGCCAAAACTGAATTCATGATTTTCCTTAATCCCACCACACATCCAAGGGCACAAACAACAATCATTAGATTGGTACCTCCATGCTTGGTACCTCCATCATCTCATATGGACTTGCTAATTCTTGCTTCAGTACCTTTTGTAGTTCATATTAAGTGACATAGAATCAGTTCGGACTCATAGAAACCTTATATGGGGTTTCCAAGGAGGGACTGGTGAGTGTGAACCACCGACCTTGCAGTTCAAACTGACCTGGAGGTTGAGTGCTTATCCTTAGAGGTCATACCAGGATCTTTGTTGGTTGTTGTTGCTAAGTTCTATTGAGTCTGTTCCAACTCAAAGCAACCCTTAGTGGTTGTCTATTTCTTTTACCTTTGGTGATTGTCTATTTCTTTTACAGTTAAAAAACTCCTTAATATGCTGAGATGACCCTAAGTGCTCCAAACTCCACCCAACTTGCTAGACTGAGTACAGCTCCGTTCACTCTTCGCACTCTGGTTACACTATTAGTCTGGTCTTTTCGTCTACCTTTGCATTATCTTCTATTCCATCTCCCTACAGCCCCTCTGAAACATGTGTCTACCCCTGATTTGCTTAATTGGTCATGCTTCAGATTTCAGCTGAAGCTTTATTTTTTCAGGGGAGATTTTCTGTCCTTTTTGGCACTGTTAAGTAGACTATGGTAGGTTCACATAGCAAGTATAGCTCTCTATTTTCATATTTGTCACAATTAAAATCAAGTATATAATTGAAAAAGATATGCATACTGCATTAAAAATTTTTTAAACTAAAATCTCCCCTCTCTTATTGGCTGTCTAGCATCGTGTGTGATCCATAGTAAGCATTCAATAAGTGTTTATTATATGAAAGAATATAAAAAGGAATGACTTGCTGAGTGATTTTTTTTTGCTATACTGCTCAGAAGGTTACGTTTAGAACGCTTTACTCCAAACTTGACACAAATTAGTGAAGTGAAAGCATGGGCACTTAATAAATTAATAAGTGCCTAAGAAAATATCAAGTGATTAAATAGTTGAAAGTATAATTTATGAGAAAAGATTAAAAGAACTGCCAGTGATTAGCTGAGACAATGATAGTTATGAAATATGAGATTCCTTAATGGGACAAACCAAAGGAAGGATTATTGGCTTGCAGAACCTTCCTTTTGAATATAGCCTGGAAAACAGAAAGGAAAATTTTAAAATAAGGGTAACTGATTCAGGGTAAGACACATTTAAAGAGCACTGGTGGCAGAATGGTTAACATGCTTGGCTGCTAATCAAAAGTTTGGTAGTTTAAGCCCACCAGCAATTCCATGGAAGAAATACAAAATAGTCTGCTCCAATTAAGATCAGTCTTGGGAACTGGTACAGGTTTCCTCTCTTCTATAGAGTTGCTGTGAGTCAGAAATGATTTGGTAGTAATGGTTTTCTTTAAGACACATTTGTTCATGGAAATGAAGCAACAAAGAGTAACAGGAATACATAGTCATCAATAGCAAAAAATAAATAAATAAATAAAAATTTACATATTTACTTGAGAATCAAGAGATCTGAGTTCCTGTATACCTTTGCATATACCTCACAGCTTAACTTGCATTTAACCACCTGAATAGTCTACACATAACCTTCTTCATCAGTACAGTGTTGGGAACAGTTTTGAAATTCTGATCCGCCATTCTAAAGGAATTTCCATTTTAAAATACCCCTCCCTGCTCCAGGTACCTATACCTCAATATCTGCACAGAAGCCTGTGAAGACTGTTGAGTTGTTCATTCTATAGCAAATCCTTGTTCCTATCTTAGGTCGGTAAATACCTAATAAAAGTATATAAGAACTTTGTTGTGTATATGTTCATGTACATTTTTCTAGAGGAGGGAAAAGAGTAATACTTTACATAATACAGACAAGTAAGGGAATAAGACCACCACTCATCTGTAAGTTTGTCATATTGTGATGGTTTGTGTGTTACTGTGATTCTGGAAGCTATGCCAAGGATACTTTAAATACCAGTAAAATCACCCACAGTAGACAGGTTTCAGAAGAGCTTCCAGACTAAGACAGACTAGGAAGAAGGAGAGAAGCACTACTTTCAAATACTGAATCACTGAACACGTTATAAATAGCAGAGAAACACTGTCAGATAAAGCTGCAGGAAATGAGCCCCTCGGTATGGAAGGTACTTAAAATGCAACTGGGGAAGAGTTGTCTTATCAAAGTAGAGTTGACTGTGATAATGAGAATGGAATAAAATCCTTTGGCTGCTGATGTGGCACAATTCAAAATGCAAAGAAAAAGCTGTACACATCCATTAATAATTGGAATATGGAATGTGTGAAGTATGAGTAGGAAAATTGTAAATTACCAAAAATGAAATGTAATACACAAACATCGATATCCTAGGCATTAGTGAGCTGAAATGGACTAGTATGGGCCATTTTGAATCTGACAACCACATGGTTTACTATCTTGGGAATGACAAAATGAAGAGAAATGCAAATCTGCTGCACAAGACCTTTTAAAAGTGTTGAAGAGCAAACATGTCAAAATTTTGTCACAGTCATCTTCAAAAAGAACATATCCAGATCAGTCATGATGTACAACACTGTCTGTGATAGGATAATATCCATGTGCCTACAGAGAAGACCAGTTAATACCACTATTATTCAAATTTGTGCACCAACTAGTAAAGCCAGTGAGGATGAAATTGAAGAATTCTACTAACTTCTTCAGTCTGAAATGGATCAATCATGCAATCAAAATATATTGATAATTACTGGTGGTTGGACTTCAAAGGTTGGAAACAAAGAAGAAAGATCAGTAGCTGGAAAATATTGCCTTGATGATAGAAATGATGCTGGAGATCACATGAAAGAGTTCTGCAAGACCAATGATTTGTTCATTAAAATAACTTTTTTTAATTTGTAGCTTTCTATAATGAATTTATTTTACAAAATTATCACTTGTCATGTTTCTGAGTTGGAAAAATGTCTAGCTAAAATTGTTCCCTTTGTTAGGTGTCAAATACCTTTTTCAACAGCTTAAAAGATGACTATACACATGGACCTCACATACACAGAAATCAAAATGATTACATGTGTGGAAAAAGATGGTGGAAAAGCTCCCTATCATCAGACAAAAAAAAAAGGCTAGGGGCAGACTGTAGATCAAACCATCAATTGCTCATATACAAATCAGACTGAAGCTGAAGAAAACGAAAACAAGTACATGAAAGCCAAAATATATCACAATATACATGAATTTAGTGATCATTTGAAGAAGAGATTCGGTGCATTAGACACTAAAGACTAAAGACCAAAATAGTTGTGGGATGGCATTAAGAACATCAGAGGAAGAAAGCAAAAAATCATTAAGAAGACACGAAAGAAGGAAAAGATCAAAATGGATGTCAGAAGACACTCTGAAACTTGCTAAAGCAAATGGAAGAAGTGAAGAGGTACAAGAACTGAACAGAAAATTCCAAAGGTCACCTCAAGAAGACAAAGTCAAACGTAACAAAATGTGAGTTAGAAAACCAAAAGGTAAGAACACACTCACCATTTCTCAAGTTGAAGGAACTGAAGAAAAAATTTAAGCCTAGGCTTGTGGTATTGAAAGATTCTCTGTGCAAATTACTGAATGATGCAGAAAGCATCAAAAGAAGATGGAAGGGATACACAAAGTCACAGTACCAAAAGGAAATGGTCAATGTTCAATCATTTCAAGATGTAGTATATGATCAAGAACCAATTATACTGAAGGAAGAAGTCCAAGGTGCATTGAGGGAATTGGTAAAGAACAAGATATGAGGAATTGATGGAATATAAACTGAAATCTTTCAACAAAGTGAGGCAACACTGGCGGTAGTCACTCATCTGTGCCAAGAAATTTGGAAGACAACTACCTGGCCAACTGATTGGAAGAGATCTGTATTTGTGTCTATGCCAAAGAGAAGTGACAAAACAGAATGCGGAAATCATTGGACAATATCTGATATCCCATGTAAGTAAAGTTTTGCTAAAGGAAAAACAGAAGCGAATGCAACTGTACATTGACAGAAAACTTCCAGAGGTTTAAGCCAGATTCAGAAGAGAACATGGAACCAGGGATATCACTGCTGAAGTCAGATGGATCTTGACTGAAACCAAAGAATACCAGAAAGAGGTTTACCTGTGCTTACTGACTATGCAAAGGATTTCAATTGTGTGGCTCATGACACGTTATGGACAACATTGTGAAGTATGAGTATTCCAGAACTTAATTGTGCTCATGAGGAGCCTGTATATAGACTAAGAGGTAGTTGTTCAAACAGAACAAGGGGAACACCGAATGGTTTAAAATTAGGAAAGGTGTGAGAGAATATTGTATTCTTTCACCATACTTATTCAACCTGTATGCTGAGCAAACCATGGCTACCAAAAGAATAAATAGATCTGTGTTGGAAGAAGTACAGCCAGAGAGCTTCTTGGAAGTCAGGATGGCCAGACTTCATTTCTGATACTTCAAACATACTGTCAGAAGGGACCAGTCCCTGGAGAAGGGTATCATGTTTGATAAAGTGGAAGGTCAGAGAACAAGAGAAAAACCCTCTGCTAGATGGATTGGCACAGTGGCAGCATCAATAGGCTTAACTGTAGCAATGATTGTGAGGTTAGCCCAGTACCAGGCAGTGTTTCGTTCTGTTGTGCATAGGGTCACTATGAGTCGATACTAACTCGATGGCACCTAACAACAACAAGAAGGGAACAACATATTAGGAATTTAAAAATATTTACATCATTTTCACACCTATTATGGCTCTGTGGGATAAAGCACTGGACCACAAGTTTGGATTGAACCACAAGGTTGTCAGTTCAATCTCAGAAGCTGCTCCTGGAAACCCATTACAGAGTCGCTATGAGTTGGAACCTACTTGACAGTACTTTACAACTTGGTATGGTTCTGTAGGATCAGCACTGGACTGCTAATCACAATGCTGGCGGTTCAAACCTACCAACTTCTACTTGGAAACCCTATACAGGATCACTGTGAGCCAGAACTGACTCAGTGGCACATAAAAACAACAACAATCCAATTGTAATGGTGTGCATGGGTGTCAGAATGGTCATATGCTTGAGCATAAACTAAAAGGTTATTGCTGGTAGTATCTGCAGATAATGCCTCTGACTTCTTTTCCAGTGATTTACCATGCAAACTGGGTTGTTGTTAAGGCAGTTCTAATGCACAGTGATTCTGTATGTGCAGAATAGAACCACACCATAAAGTTTTCAAGGCTGTGAACTTTGGGAAGGTGTTTGTGTAGTAAATCAAGACTCGCTTAAGTGGTAAACACATATGTATTGAGGGTCTGCCAATGGTATGCTATGTACTCGGCATATAGAAATGGGGCCCACCTTTAGAAACAGTAGTGAATAAGACATATTACTGCTCTGAAGGAATTTCTTTTCTAGTGAGGAGATACAGTGACTAAGCAAACATACATGGAGAAATCAGTCCTATAAGAACCTAGCATATAATGACATAAAGAACATGACAAAGTTAATGTGACAATGACTGGGGTGGAAAGGCATTATAGGGTGCTTAGGGGAAGTCTGGACATTCAAGTTTATGTAAAAATTGCACTGGAAGAGAAGTCAGAGGTATTATCTTAAAATAAAAATTCTTATCAGACATATGACCTTGGGCAAGTCACTTATTCTTTTTTAGTCTCTATTTTCTTATTTTTTAGAAGAGATTCTACACTCATTTTTCACACTTCAAAGAACTATTACACTTTTAAAGTTCTAGTATTAAGGTATTCACCTTCCTTGAAAATCAATTTACCTTGTCCTTCTGCAATCGATATTATCCCTTTGTTTATACAGCACCAAACTGTCAGCTTCTTCTGATACAATAATTCCTGTCTTGTCATTTTCTCCTTTAAATAGATCTATTGGCTCCCTCCATGAGTTCCTTTTCCCTGCCAAGTTCTATTCACTGAATGAGAGGGGAGGTGGTAGAAAAGGGTGAAGGTAGAAAAATGGAGAGATTTGGAAGTGATCCCCAATGTTGGCACTCATTCATAAAATATACCCATGAAGTTACTCCCCAATTTTCCTGATGCTCCAAATAGTGAAGAATAAACTAAATTACACATAGCCCAAGACATCTAGGAAGTATCAGTAGATGCATTTTAAAAAGCTGAATGTGTTATGTACCCACCTCAGGAAGTGGTTATAATATATTTTCATGATGTCAACATTACCTCAAACCCAGCCCTGAATATGTGTAAACTACATTGGCCACAGTTTGGTCATGTTCTAGAGTGATCTTTTGAGCTTGTTTAACCTAATAATAAATATTCAGGATGGTATATGAGAAGAGGGTTATTGGCTTTTGAATCAAAACAAAAATAAAAGCTGAAAACCTAATATTGACTATTTATAGCCCATTGCTTCCCTTTTAAGGAGGCTTGGTGGCACAATGGTTAAGTCCTCTGCTGCTAACCAAAAGGTCAGTAGTTCAAACCCATCAGTGTCTCCAACTAGAGTTTCTGTGGGAGAAAGATCTGGCTATTCATTCCCCTTAAGATTACAGTTTTGGAAACACTGTGGGGTGGTCCTACTCAGTCCTTTAGGATTAGTATAAGTCTGAAGTGATTCAACAGTACATAACATTTCCTTCTAGTTTCACCTATCTAGAAAATAATATAATGTGACTATCAAGTCAAATATACACTTTTAATTACAAAGACAATGCAGATTCACTAATAAAACAGAAAAGAGGTCTACTCTAGAGAGTCAACTCCTGGTGTGGCTCTTTAGGATCAGTACTGGACTGCGAACCACAAGGTTAGCAGTTCAAACCCACCAGCTGCTCCTTGGAAAACCTATACAGGGTCGCTATGAGTCAGAACCAACTCAAAGGCACTTAACAACAACAACAACTCTAGAGAATATTTTCATGTGAAAGTTGGACAGTGAATAAAGATGACTGTAGAAGAATTGCTGCATTTGAATTATGGTATTGAAGAAGAATATTAGAAGTACCATGGACTGCCAGAAGAACAAACTAATGTGTATTGGAAGAAGTCCAGCCAGAATGCTTCTTAGAAGCCAGCATGAAGAGACCTTGTCTCTTATACTTTGGACATATTATCAGGAGGAACCAGTCTCTGGAGAAGGATATCATGCCAGGTAAAGTGGAGGGTCAGCGTAAAAGAGGAAGACCTACGAAATGGATTGGCATAGTGGCAGCAACAAAGGGCTCAAGCTTAACAAAGATTGCAAGGATAGCGAAGGACCCGGAAGTGTTTCATTCTGTTGTTCATAGGTTGCTAGGAGTTGGAACTGACCCAATGGCACCTAACAACAACAACAAAAAAAAACTCCAAATAATATCATCAAATAAAACATCCTTATATGTGGCAAATTTGTCAAACATTTACTACTTAAGTAACAAATCTGGATTTTAGGTTCCCACAAAATCCATCGCTTATTTTAATGTTTCAAATATTTTATCTGTACCTTTCTAAAAAGTCTTCCTACCTCTTTCTACCTAATTTCAATCAGATTTCCAAGAACACATTTCAGTTTTTCACTGTGCTGTAATCTCAAAGTATTTTCTCTCTTCTCAACAAAGCTCAGAAAGTTGCACATAGTTGGTGCTCATTATTTGTAAGATGAATGAATGAGCTGAGGTTCAAGGGTTCATTTAAATAAAAGTATATGTGTGTTATGAAAAGTTATTAATATAGATGCTTCTTTAGCAATGTTAAAAAACACGTATGAGAATTCTCTCTTATAAAAATTCAGTGATTACTCCAGAGTTCTAAAATGTATTTTTAGGAATGATGTAAATCTTTAATCAAATAGTGCTCTAAAATTTTACAATTTCATCTTCCAGCCTCTTTTAATCCTAATCACACAATAAGACTTTTATTAACTCTAATTGCTCTTTGATCAGACTTTTGATTATTTGCCCTGAGGCTACATTGTAGATTCCAAGTTGTTTTGCACAGTTGTAATTACCATATGTTTTCATTAATCTAATTCTGTTAGCTGGCTGTTTACTGAGTGGTCTTAGTGTCAATCAATTATCCTGCTAGCCCATGCATCAAAGCAATTAGAACAGGGTTTAGTTCTCAAGGTGTAGTCATTAGGGTATTTTATTACACATTTCCAGCCTATTAGACGGTAACCAGGAGAAGACAAATAGGAGATTTTAAAATGTGGTTTTATTACTAATACTAAGCACAAAACTTCTGGGGACTTATCTATGTGGCTAACATTACAATCAAAGGATTTGGGTCTTGGTAAACTATTAAACATGGAAAAGTGAAGTCATGTAGAGCTAAACTAAATGGAAAAATAATCAAAGAAAATTCACATTTTCTTTTAAATATGCTGGAAACTGAGCTCTCTAGTTCCCATCAAAATTGTCTTTTACCAGATAACCACATTTGATATGGTTTCCTAGCAATATCTCTCAAAAAAAATTTAAGAGTTGCCAAAAATTAAAAACATATTCTTATTCCCTCAAAAGTAGTTATTCCAAATTCCCACAAAGTCTAATTCTATCTGCATTGCTCTGCACATACTATTTCCATTCTTCTTTCCCTCCCTCTTTCCATTTATTTCAGCAAATAATCCTGAATTGCATGCCACATACTGCTGAAGATATTGTACAGATAAAACAAAAAAGATGATACGGCTCGTAGGCTGTCAGAAAGCGGGAAGTTGTCACAAAGCACAATACATTAGACAATCTAAACTACCAGTTTTAGCATATCTTAATTCATTTCCCCACATAATAGTAATTAACATTTGGAGATCATTTTCAGGTACTGTTCTAAGGACTTAAGATGCATTTAATCACATTTTATTTATAAGAATCACATGAGATAGTTGTTACTAAGTACCTATATTTCAGAGATGAAGAAACAGTCACCAAGATGTTAAGTAATCTACATTATTACTTATGTAATTTAAACAGAATATGTGTTTTTAAGCCCCTTTCCTCTATGACATTGGGCTTCAAACTGTCTTGTGCATGAGAACCCCCGGGAGAGTTTATTAAAATACAAACTGCTGGACTTTCCCTAGTTTCTATTTTAGTATGTCTGTGATGAGACACTAAATTTGCATTTGTAAATTCCTAGTTATGTTGATGGTGCTGATCCAGGGAGGACACTTAACTTTGAGAACTACTGCTGTACTGCATTCCAAGTCTGTGTTAATTTCTTCAATCTTTCAATCTAACCACTACCTCACCAGTACTTATTTTCAGCATTTTCAGCAAATAAGCTTAACAGAGAAAATTGAACCCCAACAAGGAGAATTTCTCTCAACATATTTCTGTCTCCCCACGTCCCTCCTACAACTAAATCTTACTTTCATCTTTTCTTACTTGTGTGGTACTGTAGGATACACACTGGACTTCTAACTGCAAGGTTGGCAGTTCAAACCCACCAAATGCTTCTCAGAAAGGATTGCTGTAAGTCTGAACTGGCTGACAGCACTTAACAACAATGTATTTATGCAAGTTTGCTGAGCAAGGTCTGTTTTCCTATATATATATTTCATCCAGTACCACATCCATTGACCCTTGTTCAAACATATGTTTCCGTGTGTTAAATAAGCACAATTCACTATATATAGTAAACAACTTAACTTTTGTCTTCTTTTGTCCATTTACATTTAGTTAGTGTGTGAGTCTCTCTCCTCTACCACTGCTACTATGAAAACTCAAGTCTCATGATTTTCCTGGTCATTTTTAGGTAATAAAAATAACATATCATTTTAAATCAACAATAACCAAAAGCAAACCTAATGTGCTTGAGCTGGTTTCAACTCATAATGATCCAATGAGACAGAGTAGAATGAGGCTATAAATCTGTATGGAAGTCAACTGTTTCATCTTTCTTCTACTGAGTGACTGTTAGGTTTAAACAACAGAACTTGGATTAATTAGCAGCCCAACTCTTAATCCACTGTGCCACCAGAGTTCCTTAAATCAAATGTCCACTCAATAATATTTCAGTACTAAATGGTGGCACTGTAGAATAAACATTGGGCTGGTAACTACAAGGTCAGCAGATTAAACTCAACAGCCACCCTACTGGAGAAAGATGAGGCTTTCTGCTCTTGGAAACATTTATAGCCTTGGAAACCTTATACGGGTCACTATGAGTTGGAACCAACTGACAGCATCTAGAAACAACAACAACAAACAACATTCAAAGTCTGAAATGTATTCAAGTTGCAGCTTCTTCTAATATAGGCAGACCTTTTGCCTTCAGGGATGAGGTAGATGCGGTAGATTTCTTTCTTTTGTATGTTCTCCTTTCCAACTAAGAAAGGATAGGTAGAAAATTCGTACTTGAATAATACTGGCATAAAATGTGCCTAGGTATGCAAAAGATTCCAGACAAGATAACCTTGTGATGCAGTCCTACTCTGACACACATGGGGTAGTCATGAGTGGAAATTGACTTGATGTCAATGAGATTTTTGTTTTGTTTTGTTTTTCTGTTTAAAGCTTTATAGTCTCTGGGTGATACAAACAATGAATGTGTTTCTCTGCTTCTAGAAAGGTTGACTGCTCAAGACTACCCAGAGTTGTCTCAGAAGAAAGACCTGGACATCTACTTCCAGAAAATCACTGAAACCTCTACAGAGCGCAGTTCTATTGTGATCTACATGGGGTCGACATGAGTTGGAATCGACTCTGACAACTGGTAAGAAGCTTTATACTCTCCAGTCTGGCTACATGTTTAAAGCTGATTGAGTCTTTCTGAGGACTTTTGTGAGTTCTTGAGAAGCTCCTCAGCTGGGCACTTGACTTTGAAGTACCCATGATGAGAACAATGAAAAGCAGACCAGCTTCTGCTTGCCCACTGACTCCTGGTTTCCTGGAAATCCATTCCCAACAGACGTCCTGTTTTGTTACCCTCCCAGGCAGTTCACTTGGGCAAGAGTCAAAACGACTGCATCTCAGTACTCTTTCAACTGCAGTTCATACCTGATTGATTTAGAGGTACCATTCACACATCCTTGGCCAGGGACAATTCTGAAAGTACAGTTTATTTCTAAATGTGCACAGTTTTCCAGTGTACACATTTCGAATTTCATACTTACTATCTCTCAATACTCTTGGGGAAATTGTCAACCAAAATTTCTGTTACAAAACCATTCATCAATATGTTATGTATTTATTTTTCTTTATCAGCAGTGTAATAATATACTCAAAATAAAATAAAAAACATCCTTAACCTCCCCTCCCAGCATCTTGCCTCTCTCTCTTTCCTTCTTCTCAGCCAAATCTCTCTATTTTCTTTTTCTATTTGTTCAAGTCCCAGTCACTTTTCATCTCAATAAAATTTGGTTTCATCCCTTTTCTTCGCTAAAATGTAGACTTGGTCTAGTTTCCTATGCATAATTTTCAGTCCTTGTCAAAGCTGGCTTTGCTTTTGCAATCAATATTATTAACAATTCCCTCCCTGGTATTCTTTCATTCATTCTTTGATCTTTGCAACACCATCTTCTCTGGTTACCTTTATAGTTCCTTCTCACACTCAGGACCTTCATTCTTTTCCTCCAGACAATTCCTCAAGTGTTGGCACATACACCAGATTTTGACTTTTAACATTTTCTCATCTCTATCCTCTTTCTACAAAATTTCACTTTTCACACACATTTGCACCATTAAATATAATATTGCCGATAACTCCTGAGTAGATGTCCATTTGCCATCTCAAATCCAGCACTCCTAAGACAGCAAACTTCATGTGTATTCTTTTTCCTATTTTCCTACCCAGTGTCCCAGTTGTGCTCTACTCCTTCACTTTTTTCAATATCCAATCTTCAACTGTATGTTTTAAGACATGGTGGTGGTGGTGGTGGTGTGCCATGGAGTTGGTTCCAACTCATAGCAAGTCTGCCTAAGGTTTCTGAGGCTATAAATATTTATGGGAGCAGAAAGCCTCATCTTTCTCCCATGAAACAGCTGGTAGTTTCGAACTGCTTACCTTGAGGTTAGCAGCCCAACTCATAACTACTACGCTACCAGAGCTTCTTAAGAAGTGGTAGTAGAAGCATTATCAACAGTAGCAACTACCCTGCGTAGTTATTCCCCTGTGCCTGGAAGGTGTCCTGTAGATAAGGGCACATAGGCCAGCGAAGTTACCCAGGTCACACAACTCTTAGTTGGCAAGACCAGGATAGAAACCTAGGTCTAGACAGATTGTCTCAACCATTGCATTATTTTAATAACTCTGGAATTGACACTCTCTATAAATCCCCAAGCTTTCATTTATGCCTTATCACTTTGAAACAATTCCAACTTTCTTTCCATTACAAGAAAAACCCTTCATTATCTGACACCTGCCTCCATTCTATTTAATATCTTCCTGCCTCCCCATAAAACATTTGGATAGAAGCCATACTAAACTTCTTGCATTTGGATTCTCCTCAGTTTAAAGCTATTCCTTCTAGCTAGAATGTCCTTCACCTGAACAACAAACACATGGCCTTTGAGACCCAAACTGGTGAGGTGGCTTTCCTCTATTCTCACAAAATACCTTGGATACCTCATTCTTATAGCATTTATACAGAATACTACAAGTGTTTACTAACATTCACTAATCTCACCCTCCATTATGTAATTGATCTGTTGTTTTTTAATAATAAGGGTTATGCGTATAGCATAGTTGTTGTTAAATGCCATTGAACTGGTTCTGACCCATAGCAACTCTGTAAAGGGTTTCCAAGGAGTGGCTGGTGAGTCTGAACCACCAACTTTGTGTTTCAAACCGATCTTGCAGTCCAGTGCTTTATCCCACAGGACCACACCAGGTATTCAGTATACTAGAGTGGGTTTCTCATTTGATGTACATTAGGAAAATATTGTACCTTAAAATTGTATATGAGATTACATATATATATATATAAATTCCTAAATTAATCATCCTAATTTTTTGTACAATTTTAGGCATCAAAATCTAGGCAAAGAGTTTAAAGAGTAATCAAAACTGAAAAACTGCAATGCATGACATGCTTCTACTTAATGCATCAAAATGATCACAAAGAGTTCATTTTAAAACACTACAGTGGTACAATAAAAATAGGCCACTTCAAGGTTTTATTTCATGGTTAAATTTTTTTAAGCCCAAAGTTCCTGTTCGTGCTTCATGAAGCAGAACTCTGGGATTTCAAATAAATAATTGGGCAATTACTTGGGATGAGTCAAACTCTTTTTTGGTAACAATTTTGATTCTGCTCCCAGGCACCCCTCTGTGTAAAAGTAGTGAGAATACAAATCAAGTTCCAAAATTTTCATTCCAAATGTTATTTCTTCTACAGACTTATATTATGTTTAAAGAATATAGTTTATTATGGTATCAACAGAAATGTAATAGACAGTCATCACAAATCCAGCCTTAAATTGAATGTAATATAATCCTAAAACAAGCTCACTTAAATCAAGGTTATTTGATGTCAACTGCTTAAGGGACAAACCAGTTCTTACCCTACTTTTCTATGTATTATCCATGTATTCATTTAAAATTTAAATTCCCTATAAGGAGCTCTGGTAGCGTAGTGGTTATGAATCAGGTTGGGAACCACAAGGTCAGCAGTTCAAAACTACCAGCTGTTCCGCGGGAGAAAGATGAGGCTTTCTGCTCCTGTAAAGATTTACAGCCTTGGAAACCCTGCACAGGGTTGCTATGAGTTGGAACAGACTCCATGGCACATAACAACAACAACAAAATGTTTTAGATAATACTAATTTTATTTACTATTAGAATTTCATTCTTTGCTTTTATTGTTGTTGTCAGGTGCCATCGAGTCGGAACCGACTCATAGCGACCCCATGCACAGCAGAACAAAACAATGTCCTATCCTGGGCCAACCTCACTACCACTGCCACACTTGAGTCCATCAATGATGCCACCTGGTCAATCCATCTCATTACGGGTCTTCCCCTTTTTCTCTGACCCTCCACCTTACCCAGTATGACACCCTTCTCTAGCGACTGTTCCCTCAGGACAATATGTTCAAAGTATGAGAGATGAAGCTTAGCCATCTTGGCCTCCAAGTAGCACTCTGGCTGCACTTTTTCCAAAATAGAGCTATTGGTTCTTTTGGCAGTCTATGGCACTTTCAGTATTCTCCTCCAACACCACAACTTAAAGGCATCAATTCTTCTACGATCTTCCTTATTCACTCTCCAGCTTTCGCATCCATATGAGGCTATTGAAACTACCATGGCTTGGGTCAGGCGCACCTTAGTCCTCAAGCTGACATCTCTGCTCTTCAATACTTTAAAAAGTTCCTGTGCAGCAGATTTGCCCAATGCAATACATCGTCTGATCTCTTGACTGCTGCTTCTGCGAGTGTTGATAGTTGATCCAAGAAGAATAAAGTCCTTGACAACTTCAATCTTTTCTCCGTTGATAAGAATATTGTTTATTGGTCCAGCGGTGAGGATTTTTGTTTTCTTGACATTGAGATGCAATCAATACTGAAGGCTGTGCTCTTTGATCTTTATAAGTAAATGTTTCAAGTCCTCTTCACTTTCAGCAAGCAAGGTTGTATCATCATCGGCATATCGCAGGTTAATGAGTCTTCCTCCAATCCTGATGCCACGTTTTTCTTCATAGAACCCAGCTTCTCATATCATTTGCTCAGCATACAGGTTGAATAAGTATGGTGAAAGAACACAACCTTGTCGCACACTTTTCCCAATTTTAAAACAGCCAGTGTTCCCACGCTCTGTTCGAACAACTGCTTCTTGATCTAGGTACAGATTTCTCAGAAGTACAATTAAGTGTTCTGGAATACTCATACTTCTCAATGTTGTCCATAGCTTGTCATGATCCACACAATTGAAAGCCTTCACATAGTCAATAAAGCATAGGTAATGGGTAATATAGAATACTTAAAAAGATTGTTACCTTCCTCTGTAAAATGCATTACCATTTACATTATGTTAAGAGACTTTGTTAAAATTCATATGAGCTAGAAATCAGTACTAGGAAATAATCTGTTTCTCCAACTGAACTGGCATGCATTCCTTCATCTAATAATTAAAGTCCTACTGTATTAAATTATCCTGTGACTTTGACCAAACTTCTTATAACTTCTTTTTAATTTTGCTGTTTTGTTACATTTTGATGTTGAAATTTTCCTCAGATATTTTCACTTTTAGACTATACATAGGATGTAAACCTAATTATAATGAATATTACTAATTTGACAGCAAGAAGCAGTTTTTATTTTCTTTTATATCTATATGTATTTTCTTCTCTTATCCAGCTAAGAATCTGGTAGTTTTAAAGATGATTTTTCAGTAATTTGTGAAGTGTTAGAGAAAGTGACTAAATCCAACTTCATGCTATAAAAATTTCCAAGAAGCCTAGCATTCAACAAATCATTCATAGAATATCTTCTGGCTGTAAAGTATTTTATATAATTAGCACATTTTATTATATAAGTCCTATACGGTAGTTTGTCAAAGAAGTAAAAATTGGTACTGATACATTTTTCAAAACTGCTACACCAGCTGCTCCTTGGAAACCCTATACAGGGTCACTATGGGTCAGAACTGACTCAAAAGTACTTAATAACAACAAAATAATCTATAGGACTAGAATTATTTCAGGACTATATGCAGGTAAGTCAAAAGGTATTGCCAGTAAGGTTTTAGTTAACATATGCACAGGTTTATTCCAAGCAAAATGTGCTTAAATATATTATGTGATCAGTGGATGGCTACAGACAAGTCATCTCAGTAATATACTTGTCTTCATATGGTTGTTGTTGTTAAAATGCCATTGAGTCAATTCCAACCCATAATGACCCTGTAGAGGGTTTCCAAGGAGCAGCTGGTGAGCTTGAACCACTCACCTTGAAGTTCAAATAACTTTGCAGTCTGATGCATTAGCCCTCAGAGCCACACCAGGACCTTTCATACAGTTAGGGTGCCTTAAAAAGTGATAATAAAAAAAGGATCTTTTTGATATCCTGGATATAAATGGTTTTCAGTCAGGACTAATATTTAATTTTTAACAAAACTCAAATAGACACCTTCCCAAATTACTGAAGATTTACAGTAAGTTTACAGGAATACTGTCCCACAAAAAATCCCAGCAGTTTTGAGTGAATCAAGTGTTTTCAGCTATATATACACGTTTCATTGGTTTTGTTTCTCCAGAGAACCCAGCCTTAAACTTGATGAATGAAGAAACTATTGGCTGAATTTCAGACACCAGTGGAAGATGACCAAAATGTTGTTGGGAAGTTGGGATCTCATATGGTTGTTACTGAAGTTGGGATCTCATATGGTTTGGCATTTTCAATTTTAAGTGAACGTCTTAGCCTCAACAAACTTTCAGTTCTCTGGGTGCCAAAAGCATTGCACAAAAATCTGTTAGCTCAAAGATCTGATCTTGCCATCATTTTTTCAAGCAAGACAGAGGCTAATAAAGGTAATTTTATTGAATGAAACATAACTGGGGACAAGTCTTGGTTTTACCAATTTGATGCAGAGAGTAAGTTCCAAACCAAACAGTGGATCAGAGAGGATCTGCAAGGCCTGTTAAACTCATGATAGAAAGATCAGATCAGAATGTTATGGCAACTGTTTTCTGAGGTCCTAAAAATGTAATTTTGATAGAATTTTTCTAAGGAAATAGAATGATCTCTGGGGCTCATTAGGACAAAGTTTTATGAAAAGTGAAAACTTCATTGGTGACAAAAAGACCAGGAAAGATGCACCAAGGGTTTTGTTTTGTTTTTTGCATCACAACAACATGCATGCTCATTCATTCTTCAAGGGTACAAGAATTTCAATATAAAACCTTACACCTCTTATTCTACAGCTCTGATATTGATTTCTCCTTCACACTCCTTTTTATTCCCCAAATTCAAAGACTATTTAAAAGAATCACATTTTGGGTCCTTCAAGCATCCCCAAACTGTCATTTTGATATGAGGTAAATTGAAGAGTGAAGCATTTTCAGATCAGTTTTGGAGAGATGAAAACACTGTTTCAGATATGTATAGACCTAGATGGAGGATATGTCTAGAAACAATAGCTTCACATTTTTGTATTTTTCTTTAATAAAGTTTGCTATGATTTTTTAAGGAGCCCTGGTAGCATAGTGGATTATATGTTGGTCAGCATTTTGTACCACCAGCCACTTTGTAGAGGAAAGGTAAGACTTTCTAGTCCCATAAAAATTTACAGCCTCAGAAACCCTTTATAGTGGTCCTATGAGTCTGAGATGATTCAATTGTATGCAGAAGCAAGGCATTTTAACTTACCCCTGAATAGATTCTAGTATAAATAGTGATATATGTATATATATGAATGATAGTTGTTGCTGATTTTAAGTGCCATCAAGTTGGTTCTGACTTCAACCCTGTATAGTTTCCAAGGAGCAGTTGATGAGTTTGAAATGCCTACTATGTAGTTCAAACAGACCTTTCAGTCCATTGCTTTATCCTGCAGTGCCACTCTAGTACTCCATATAAGATATAACATATGTAAAACATAAAATATGTATAAATAAATATATATATAATATTTCTTAATACTTTTATAATATAAACTATGTTTAATTCACTCTGGAAAATAAAGCTCTAGTAACCATATAGCTTGAGTGGCAGGTAAAATAAAAATTTTTAATTCAGTCATTATTTATAATCATTTTCTGCCATGCCCGACTACTGGCTTTACTCTACCACCTGCATGGAGAGCTTTAAACCCAAGTAGGGGCAACAGGAGATTAGAAATAAAGCAAGCAAAGAAAGCACAAGGCACAAAATGAAATACGTAAAGTTGGGACCAGGTGGGACATAACACTCTGATGGCGATATTGTGACTCAGACCTAGATTCAGCACATTTATTATATACACACATCAAAAGACAGTGCTGGGGGCAGGGAAGACAGTAGAAAAACTATTTGGTGTATTGATACAAGAAGTAAAGGGGACTTCATCAGAGGAATGTAGCTGTTAGGGAAACAGAGATAGGACAGCTAGATGTTTTTGCAGACTTGAACTGAAGGTCATATAAAGGAAAAACTTTGCAAGTTCTCTGTTCCCTGAAGCAGCCCCGCAAGTTCATCAGGGGGGCAGCTTGACCTGGGAGTAGCCCAGTTTTCTGGACCACAACTGTTCAGCTGCAATCCTTTGGTTAAACTACCCCCAAGTCTAAGACCTTCAGCTCAAATCGCTCCCAACAATTTTCAATAAGGTACAAAGACACTTGTGATAGTAACTTAACTGAATCAAGTAGTATTGTTGTTGTCAAGTGCCATCAAGTCAGTTCCAACTCATAGTGACACTGTATAGGGTTTCTGAGGAGCAGCTAGTAAGTTTGACCTTGTGGTTCAAACCTACCTTGTGGTCTAGTGCTTATCCTACAGAGTCACACAAGTCCCTAGCTCCAGGTTTCTTGATGAGAGAAATTTCAACTAGAATATGTTCTAATCATACTTTCTAGTTTGGGAAGGCTACACTTCATGTCAAGTTTTTAAAGAAGTGTCAATGGAGATGAGATAAGATAATGCATGCTCAGAACTTCTTTATTCCTTTTATTGTGTAGCTTCTATAAAAAGTATTGGTTCATGGGTTGACAAATTCAAGGATAGAATAGGGTAGAGAACATGTGGAGAAAAGGGGTATGCAATTTTATTAAGAAAAGTTTAAAATAATAGTACGCCTTGAAAGCAAGAAGTTCAAATTATAAAGAATATACTGAAAAGGACAGAAAGCAATTACACATTTCTGAGGAACTGATAGTGTGAAAATTTTAAATTAAAATAATAATAGAGAAATATGCAATAAGCTTAAAGGTGAGAAACAGCAGCTGTGATGACGTGAAAGGACAGATTTTGGCAAGAATTGTTTTCTAGTATATACTTTTGTTGTTGTTATTTAGTGCCGTCAAGGAGGTTCCCACTCATAGCAACCCTGTATACAGTTTCTGAGGAGTACCTGGTGATTTCGAACTGTCGACCTCATGATTCAAACTGACCTTACAGTCTGGCACTTATCCTACAGCACCATACCAGGAATTAGTTTTGTTCAAATCAACACAATAGCAACTCATGTATATCTAAATTATTTCAAAAAGGAAGCATACCATTATATATCTCATTAGAGTTACCTTATTGTGGTTCACACAAGAGTCCCAGAGTTTGCATAGAAGAGACCCACACAGTTCTGATTACTGCGTGCCAGCATGGTCTGTTTTCTGCTATCATTGTCCAGCAGTCGGAAGTTATGCCACATTGCTTAAAGGCCTTAGAGTACTTCTTTTACCTACTGTGTTTACAATCACTCCATTTCAGCAAGTCTATCAACTGCTTTGCTACCCTGCTGTTATCCATCTTTCACACATGTCCAGCCCAGTAAATCTGAATCTCAGTGAGCTTGCCTTCCATGCTGATGTCCCAGGATCCTGCTGTTGTTGACCTTGTCTCTCCGGTAGATGTTAAGTATGACTTGTAAGCAAAGTTGATGAAACTGCTATAGAAACGGTATGCTTTTTGTTTGTTTGTTTCTGATTTAAGTTTCTAATTCACCTGCTAGAGAAATGTGGTCATTGTCCTCATTTATTCATAATTCTTAATCTTTGCATGTACTTAAATGTATAGGCTTTATTCTGACCTTCCAAGAAAACAGAAAAAGAACTTTGAATATCTGAATTTACCAAGGTCAATTATTAAGATTGCTATGTACTACAATAACATTATATTAAGAGAAGATTTCATTTATTTTAATTAATAGTACTCTATTCAATTTAATATTTTTCCAGCTCTAACAAATTATAAAGGTTGACTCTCCTGATCAAGCAAGTACCACAATTTATAAAGGCTATTAATAACATTAAGTCTGTGAAGCCATGGGAGATGGAGTAAGTGAAAGCGATATAGGATGGGCTTCAAAAAATTCATGGAAAAATGGAATTAAAAGATAATGGAAGTTTTTCATTAACTTTTTGAAGCCCCCTTGAACACGCACATTCAGAAATCAGGTGGTGTATGTGAACATTCTTAAATTGGTTCTTTGGTTTTCCATATTATTTTATGGCGTGTAAAAAATGGGTGGAAAAATTTCATGTTCTTCCTTAGTTTACCATACAATTATCTGTACATCAGTTGTCTGATTACCCTGTATCTGTTTCTGATGTTAGTGCCTTCAAGATTGCATTTCAACCTCACAATAGCAGTTTAAATGAAAGCAAAATATAAAACAAAACCACTCTCTTCATGTATTCAGACTAGTGACAGTTCATTCACTTTTTTGATTTAAGGAAATATGCTATCACCTAAAAGAGAAAGTCCTGGTGTGGCACTGTGGGCTAATGCATCAGACTGCAAAGTCATTTGAAATGCAAGGTCGGTGGTTCAAGCTTACCACCAGAAGCTCTTTGGAAAACCTATACAGGGCTGCTATGGGTCAGAATTGACTTGACGGCACTTAACAACAACAATAAAAGAGAGATGTATTGAAGTGTGCTTTGAAAGGCAGAGCTGTAGACATTTCTAAGGAGCAGATACTGAGGCAACACGTTTTTGGTTTTATTATTACATAAAGGGACAAGTAGCCAAATTATGATGGGAATAATATTTATCTTGAATACCAGTTGATACTATCCAAAGTTTGCATCCCCAATTCTCACAATAACATGTATATAAAAACTGATGAATATTAAAACAAAAAAAGAGAGAGAGAGAGAGACATTTCAAAGATATGTCTTGTTGACAAGTGCTGTCGATTTGTTCTGACTTAGAGCAGCTCTGTATTGGGTTTCTAAGGAGCTGGTGGGTTTGAACTGTTGACCTTGTGGTTCACAATTCAGTGCTGATCCTATAGAACCACACCAACCTGGTTAAAAGACACAAATGCACAAACACACATGCACAGTATTTGTACTTATATATTTAAAAATATTTCTCATAATGTCAACATGGATACAATTTACATATACTCCTAAAAATATGTTATGTTTTCTCTTTCACTAGTTAGTTTTAACATTTGCTTTAGTGCAGTAAATGCACCTTTGCTTCAGGGATAAGTAGGGATTTGTGTTCAAAAGAGGTTTTAAAACTTGGACTCTGAAAAAAATTTTGAAGGCAAAATGAATCTAACCAATGAAAATGTTCACTTGCCTGTGAAACATTTATATCTTTGAGATGGTAATTGATGTTCCAAGGAAAACACAGAAAACAACAAGGACCACTATTTTATGGTTAAACTAGTTTTGGAAATATAGGTTTGGAAAAGATAATAGGGATTTTTTTTTTTTTTTTTTTTAATGTAGGGTTATTTTGGCTTCTAACTGTGTTTTATAGATCCTTAAGCAAGGTTGGAGGAGGTCAGAATAAAAGTGCAGTAGCATTTGACCACAGTCTCCCTTATGGTGAGAATATCTATGAACACTGAAGAACCCAATTTGGGATCTTCAAATTGTTGGTGGCAAAGCGACCGTGTACAGGGTTTCTGAGGCTATAAATCTTTATGGGAGTAGAAAGCCTCATCTTTCTCCCACAGAATGGCTAGTAATTTTGAACTGCTAACCTTGAGGTTAGGGACAAAATTTGTAACCACTAAAGTTATCAGAAAGGAGCTCTGGTAGTTCTATTCACTTAGAGCAGTCATGCAGAGCTCATAGCTTAACAGCTACCACAAAATCCTCTCTAAATTCTGATCCATGTAATTTCTAATCCCATTCTCATCTGCTACCTTAAAACAGCAAATGTAGCTCAAACACTATTCTTATAAGAATCTTGACATAAAATGTAACATACAACGATTACAGTAGACAGATAACTGCCAAGATCCTGTTCACGATCATCAGCATTCTGCTGTAGGATAAGCACTGGACTGCTAACCACATGTCAGTGGTTCAAACCCATCAGCCACTCCTCATAAATCCTATGCAGGGTCTCTATGAGTCAGAACCCACTCGATGGTACTTAACAACAACAATAACATGAATGGCAGGGCCTTGTTTTGTCTCTCTATTCAGAGGAATATAAAACACTGGTGGTCTACTGTTAGGATTTAGCTGCTATTAAGTAAAGGTTGTGCAAATTAGAAAAAAAATAGGCATCTCTTCTGAAAAGATGAATTGTAAAATAAAAAAAGTGCCTGGTCTCAGCAGAACAAATAGAAGCAATTTGGTCAGACCATTAACTAAAATGCACCCCCTTTTTGCAACTGAAAGAAGTGCTCAGTGTTTGTTTTCCCCTCTCCATGGTGCCCTACTGAGGGAGAAAGATGAGGCTTTCTGCTCCCGTAAAGATTTACAGCCTCGGAAACCCTGTACATGGTCGTTATGGGTCGGAACTGACTTGACGGCACTTAACAACAACAACAACAACATGGTGCCCTACACAATCATCTATGGGATATAAGCACTTGACTTGCTTCAAGACCTCTTCCCTTTCATATCACTCGTTGGTTTCTCTTATGCATCCAATTTCACCCTCTCCACAGATCAATGTGTTTATATTTCTTTAATAAAGCTAGTCTCTTGATTTGTACCTTGTTGTTCATGGTAGTTACTGTCCAGTCCCTCTTAATGGACTTCTCTGCACATCCTGCCTTCTGGCAAGTATTCATCCATGTTCTTAACTGCCTGCCTACAGCACCGAGTACCCAAGTCTGTCAGCCTCTAGTCTGCTCGGTAAGAACACCTGACTCTACTTAACAGACAAATTCAGTAGATACATCCCAAGCCTTATTTTACTTGACCCTCTCTAGAATTCAACAGTTTTGGTGATATCCTATTTCCTAAAATTGTCAATTCTATTAGCTTTGATGGCAGCATCCTGTTTTCATTCTCCTATTACCTCTAATCACTATTGCTATTTAAATACCAGTGTTCCCCATAGCCTATCTTTTGCCCCTTTCTCACTTTACAAAGCTTCTTTAAAATGCCGTATCCATACCTAAAACTTCAACTATGATCCTATACTAGTAAATTTCTAACCTAAATCTATAACTGAATTCCAGACCCTGAAACCTCACTCTTTTGCTGGCAAGCCAATCCCTTCTGGAATTCTCCCAATTATATTAACTGTAGCATGTGCAAAGTGAAACTGATCATTATTTTCTTTTATGTTTCCCTTGATTTTCCCATATTTTCTAAGACACATATGTACTTCTACAGCCATTTAAAATCTAAGATAAATGCCATTCATAAGATTTTAAAGGCTCTTTCACTTTCAAACTTCTCCTTTTACCCCCACCACCTAACTCCCTGAAAGACAAGACTTTCTGCTCCAGTGAAGACTTACAGCCTTAGAAACCCCATACAGGGTGGTTATGAGTCAGAACTAACTGGGTCTCACACAACCACAACCACTGCTGCCACCACCGAACTCACTAGCTCCCATTCCTATCTTATTTAAAATGATCTTATGTTTTCACCTTAGCCATTTTAACCGTAGAATTCAAATGACAATTCCCTCATACAGTTGTGGTAGGAGACAGATGAGATAATGCATTAAAAGGCCTGAAACAGCAGGAGGCAAAAAGCAGTAGAATATTATTATTGCTAGAGTTATTATTTTTATTACTAGTAGGATTATGAGGTTCCATAAATTGCAATTCAACATAAATAACTTTAGCTTTATTTGCCACAGTAATAATAGTTTAGGGTTGAACTTGATCTGATTTAGTAAATTAGGAGTTTTTCAACTGCTATATTGCTCTGAAAGAAAAGATTATAAACTAACTCAACCTGAGAGATCCCAGCTTAATTTAGAATTGTAGATAAAATATACTGAACATCAGCTTTCAATTTTTTTTAATTAGAAAGCACCCTTAGGCTATTTGATATTAGAAGGATAACTCTGGAACTACTGAGTAAAATCCAAGAATGTATTTGTTAGCTAATGAAAATAACATATGCCTTTGTTAAAATAGAGAATTTATTACTTAATGACAGTAAATCTCTTATCCCTTCAGAATTTGAAATGTAGGGGCTAAATTTCCTGTTTGAAATGAAAAGAAAATGACTATTTAGGAACTATGTGAGCCAATCTAGCAGCTTTTCAGAATTCACAACTACACTCTGCTCTATTCCAGCAAAAGTGAAAAATAAAACATCACTGCTGGAGGCTTCAACCAAATTGTGACAGTCCATGGTAGAGCTTCATCAGACTAACCTGAAAAAGATGTTCGACTTAATGTTGTACTAGAAAATAGAACGTGTAAAACTCTCTTCATTTGCCTTTGAATTTACACTGGCATTTGAGTATGAAGCTCCTTATATGACCTCTTCTTACAATGACTTCCAAGATGTTTCCTAAGTAACTGAAAATGGTATATCTCACCTAACACCCAAACTAAGCATAACACAACCAATTGCCTGACTATGATGGGAAGGCACTACCAACACTTGATTGACACAGATTGAAGTATATATATATGTATATATATTTATATATATAATATTATATTAATATATAGTCTACCCCCATGATTGTTGTTGTTGTTATGTGCCGTGGAGTCAGTTCTGACTCACAGCATCCATGTTCTGAGGCTATAAATCTTTACGGGAGCAGAAAGCCTCATCTTTCTATTGCGGAACAGCTGGTAGTTTTGAACTGCTGATCATGAAATTAGCAGTCTGATTCATAACCACTATGCTACCAGAGCTCCTTTGATAGATTTTTGCAAAGCCAAAGATCTTTTCAACAACATAAACCAATACTATATATGGTGCCTCCACTGTAGAAGTCCTGGTGTGGTGCTGTGGGTTAATGTGCAGGTCTGCAAGGTTGGTTTAAACTGCAAGGTTGACAATTCAAACTCAACAGCTGCTCTTCGGAAACCCTATCAGGGTCATTATGAATTGGAACTGACTTGATGGAACTTAATAACAACAATACTTCACCAGATGGAATAAAAATCAATCAGACTACATCTGTAGAAACAGTTGATGGACAGAGATGGTTAATATCAGTCAGAACAAAGTTAGGAGCCAACTGCAGTACAGGCCACCCATTGTTTACATGCAAGTTCCAGGTGAAGCTGATGAAAACTTAAAAGTCCAGGAGAACCAAAACACGATCTTGAGTATATCCAACCTGAGTTTAGAGACTGTCTCAATAATAAATCTGGTGGATTGAACACTAATAACCAAAGATCAGTCGAGTTGCGGGATGACATAAAGTACATAATACATAAAGAAAGCAAAAGGTCATTAAAAGGTTGAGCAGAAGAGAAAGACTAACATGGATGTTACAAAAGACTCTGAAATTGCTCTTGAGCATAGAATAGCTAAAGCAAAAGGAAGAGATGGTAAAGTAGTTAAAAAGGAGACTTCAACATGCAGCTGTAGAAGACTAAGTACTATAGTGAATTGTACAAAGAGCTGGAGTTAGAAAATCAAAAGGGAAGGACACCCTTGGCATTCTTCAAACAAAAAGAATTGAAGAAAAATTGAACCCTCAACTTTCAATATTGAAGGATTCTATAGGCAAAACTTTGAATGACACAGGAAGCACTGAAAAGAGAAGGGAGGGATACACAGCCACTGGTTGATAGTCAATAATTTCAGTATATGGCATAAGGTCAAGAGGTGAAAGTACTGAAGGAAGAAATTCATGCTGCGCTGAAGTAAATGAAGAAAAATGAAAGCTCCAGGAATTAACGGAATACCGACTGATGTTTTTAAATAAGTGGATGCAGTGCTGGAGTTGAACACTCATGTATGCCAAGAAATTTCAAAACAGTTACCTGATCAATTGACTGGAAGACATAAAAATTTATGTCCATTTCAAGGAAAGGTGATCCAACAGAATGTGCAAATTATAGGACAATATAATTAATATCACATGAAAGTAAGATTTGCTGAAAATAATACAAAAAAAGTTGCAGTAGTACATTGGAAAGGTACTGCCAGAAATTCAAGTTGGACTCAGAAGAGGAAGGGACATGAAGAATATCATTGCTGATTCAGATAGGCCTTGGCTGAATACAGAGAATACCAGAAAGATGTTGAATTGTGTTTTATTGACAGTGCAAAAGAATTTAACTTGGTAGATCCTAAGAAATTATGGTTAATAGTGCAGAGAATGGGAATTCCAGGACACTTAATTGTGCATATGTTGAACCTGTACTTAGAATAAGAAGCAGGTTTTTTTTTTTAACAGAACATGGTTTAATATCAGGAACGATGTACATCAATGATGTATCCTTCCACTATACATATTCACTCTGTACATTGAATCCAAGAAATTAGACTATCTGAAAAAGAACACAGCACTGGTATTGAAGGAAGACTGATAAGCAATCTGTGACATCCAGGTGGCAGAATCTTACTTGCCGAAAGAAGACTCGAACCCCTTTCTCATAAAGATTGAAGACTACAAACTTGAGTATGGATTATACATCATTGTAAAGTAAACAAAAATTCTGATAACTGGACCAGTATGCAACATCATGATAAATCGAGGAAAGTTTGAAGTTGTCAATGATTTCATTTCATTCAATCCACAATATTTTATGTATATATACATATATTTAATATTCAGCAACACCATAATTCAAAGTCATTCATTCTTCTTTAGTCTTATTTATTGTCTAGCCTTAAAAAATACATGAGGCAATTGAAAATATCATGGGTTGGACCAGGTACACCTTAGTTTTCATAGTGACATCTTGGCTTTTTAACGCTTTAAGGAGATATTTTGCAGCAGATTTGGTCATTGCAATATGTCCTTTGATATCCCCATTGCAATATCATAGACTACCAAAAAGACAAACAAGTTTGTGATGAAGAAAATGCAGCCAGAATACTCCTTAGAAGTAAGGATGGACAGACTGGTCAATTGTACTTTGGATATATTATAAGAACCTATCAGTCCCAGGAGAATGACACCATGATTCATAAAATAAAGCAACAATGAAAAAGAGGAAGATCCTCAGTGAGATGGATTGACACAGTGGCTGCAACAATGGGTTCAAAGATAACAGTGATTCTGAGGATGGTGCAGGACCGTTGTAAATAGGGTAGCTGTAAATTGGAACAGACTTGAAGACACCTAACAAAAATAACAAATAATTCCACCAAATTTATGTTATTGTTGAGTGTCATCAAGTCAATTCTGACTCGTAGTGACGTCATATAGGGTTTCTGAGGAGCATCTGGTGGGTTTCACAGTCCATCAAACTTATAGCTAACATTTATATTTAATCCCTTTTGTCATCAAATTAACCTACATCAGAAAGTGCTTAAATCCTATTCTCTTTCATCATTCAAAGTTGTGTCATCTATATATTGCAGTTTGCTAATGAGGCTTCCTCCATTTCTGATACCATTTTCTTTTTCATGTAGGCTAGTTTCTCAGATTATTTGCTCCATGTATAGATGAATAAATATGCTGAAAAGACACAACCTTGATTTCCACCTTTCCTGATTTTAAACCACATGCTATCCTCTTGTTCTGTTCAAATTACTACCCCCTCATCTATGTAAAGGCTCCATATGAGCACAGTGAAATGTTCTGGAATTCCCATTCTTCATAATGTGGTCCACAATGTGTTATGATTCACATAGCCGAATGTCTTTCATATTCAGTATAACACAGATAAACATCTTCCTGGTAGTCTCTGCTCTCAGTCAAGATCCATATGACATAAGCAATCATACCCGTTGTCCCAAATCTTTTTAATCTAGCTTAGATTTCTGATATTTCTATGTCGATGCAATCATTTTTAAATTATCTTCAGCAAAATTTTACTTGAATATGATATTAATGATATTGTATGATAATCTGCACATTCTGTTGCATCAACTTTCTTTGAAATGTGTACAAATATGTATGTCTTCCTATTGGTTGACCAAGTAGCTGTCTTCCAAATTTCTTGGCATAGATAAAAGAGTACCTCCAGTACTGCATCCATTTTAAAAAACATTTCAATTTGTACTCTGTCAATTCCTAGAACTATTTTTTAGGCCAATACTTCAGTGCAGCTTGAACTTCAACCATTGGTTCCTAAAACGGTTGAACATTAATCATCTTCATAGATAACATAAATACACAATTTAAGCTATGTAAAAGCAATGCTCACTTCTGATATGTAACAATGTAATTGTGGTCAGAGCTTACACAATGGCTTCAAGATACGTGAAAACCAGGTTTCTTCTCACCTGTTATTCTGCTTCTGATTGAACAAAGATAGCTCATTGCCACATCTACATTCAGCCCCACAATCTGTGAACAGAAAGTCCTTCATCTTCTGTTATGAGTGCAATTAGAAATAGGAACACAGGACTCCTATCTGATTTCCTGTGGTCTACATGAATCAGAATAGATTGGATGGCAACAAACAACAAAAATAACAATAATTTATACACATCTTTTAAACGATTATTTATCTATCTAATAGTGATTATCTAAGAGTCTAAAAAGCACAACCTTGATTCGGGGCTAAAAATCAGTGGCCATCTAGGAATGGGCTAAAAATCAGTGGCCATCTAGGAACTAGAGAATGGATACTGGGTAAAACCAGTGACATTTTATTTCATAATATATTTTCTTTATATGCTAGTACTTCTAACCACTTATAGAATATAGGCAGAGTAGAAGAAGAATAATTCAAACTACTCAGTAGGCTGCAGGTATGTAAATTACAGTGAGCTTTGATTTGTACATCTACATTACAATGTATAAGGTTTGAAGTCTCTATCCGGAGAGACATTTTCCATAGAATATCTTTTTCACCATTACATAGATAATGTTGGTTTAACCTAAATAAATTATCCTCACAAATAAGTATCACATTTGTTTGTCCCAAAATGACATATACTTTCAATTCTAAGATATAACCCTTCTTATCCTCAGGCTCTGTATCCATGGATTTTAACCAACTGCAGACTGGAAATATTCCAAGGGGAGAAAAAAGTTAACTAAGTGGGAAAAACAATCCCTCAAAGATAAAGAGGCAACCAAAAGTGCTATTTATATAGCATCCCCAGATTTTGGTGTCCATGCGGGGCCTGGAACCAATCCCCCATGGATGACTGTATTTACACTGACAACCCTTAGCAGGACTAGCACATTCATAAATATATCACAACATGAAGTGTGTTTCATAATGTATAGAATATTCACACATAAAATCAGGGTCACTATGTAAGAGTTAATATTTCATTAAAAAATCTTCATTGAGGATATCTGATGTTGTTGGATGCCATTGAGTCAGTTCTGATACATAGTGAACCCATGGTGACCAAGTAGATCTGCGACATTGCATTTTCTTGACTGTAATCATTACAGAAGCATATCACCTGACCTTTCATAGTTGAAGACACTGAGTGGAATTAAACCACCAAAATTGCAGTTAGCAGCCAATCATGTACCTGATAATATATAAAATATGTTTTTCAGTATGGCCAACATTAAAAATAATAGTACATATTTTGCTTCACAATTAAGACACTGATAGCTTATAAATAGCTTATTAAAGAAAAAGGAAGAGGGGGAGAAAGAGGAGAAAAAGTGAGAGGACAGAGGAGAAGAAAAAGAAGATAACAATAATGATGATAACAGGTATTTTAGACCATTTAAAACATTGGGGTTTTTTAGTTAAAAACTGGCTTTTTCATGATTCCTTTGGTTGTGGAATACTGTAATGGAAAGGCACTGTTTTTTTGTTCTGATTTACCATTTCTGTAATCTTAAATAAGATTACTTTGCTTCTATGTCCTTTAGTTTTCTATTTTCTGAAATGAAGGTTTGGATACAATGACTATTTGTTGTTGTTGTGTGCCGTGGAGTCGGTTCCGACTCATAGCGACCCTGTACAGGGTTTCTGAGGCTGTAAATCTTTATGGGAACAGAAAGCCTCATCTTTCTCCCACGGGATAGCTGATAGTTTCGAACTACTGACCTTGCGGTTCGCACCCCAATTCATAACCACTACACTACCAGAGCCTTTAAACTCCACCTTATCAAATTGGCTATTTGTTTTTAATGTCATTTAATATATCTGTAAACTTTATATCATCTCATTCTGTATGGCTTTACGTTAGATATAGAACTCACTCCACTGGTGAAAACATAATGTCAATTCTATGTGTTGCTAATAATTGACATCAGAGTATTATTTGCTCTTTCACTTAAAGCTGTATTTTGTTTTTTATAAAGTTTTTATTGTGAATTGAGTGATAGTTTACATGGGAAAACATCAGTTTTATACTGATTGTTTTGTTGTAATGATTACAACTTCCTCTGTGCATCATCATTTACCAGTATTTGCTTGTTTGTTTTTTGAGGGGTGGTATATACAAAAACACTCAGGAATATATAATAATTTAAACAACCCAAGGGCACATTCTGTAAGCTTGCCTCCTGGTCACCATTATTCAGTCTTTTTCTTTCCTAAAGTCTAGAGTCCTCAGCTGCTCTATCTCTCCATGTCCTCATCTTTGCCTCCATCTCTGGTGTCACTGCTTCTCTAGATAAGATCCCACACTATGCTCATGCTCTGCTCCCTTCATGGTCCTAGGGTCCTCTGTTCCTGGAATGTAAGATTGACTACTTCCCCCTTTTTGTTACAAAACTTCTACATTTACAGTTGTGACACTTGCAATTAGTCATGATAACAATTACTCATTATTGATTCATAAGAATCTTATCCCCATCTCTTTTTACCAGACCCGTCTAGACAAGTTGAAAACTATTCAGTGGGGACTCTATCTTCCCACACACACTCTTAAACTAAACTTCCTCTTCAAACCTTGTACGCAAGTCACTTTGTGCCTTCATCACCTCTTCATTTTACATAGCCAATGTCTAAGTTGCCAGTCCCTATCAAACCTGTACATAGAGGGGATAGGATTGATACTTGATGTGAAGATAGCTTCTCTCTCAGTTGGTAGTCCAAGCTACTACATACATTAGTATAGGTCAAGTTCATCAATTTGTAGCAATTTACTTGTTTCCTTTATCAAAAAAAAAATTTTTTTTTTTTTATCTTCCTCTAGTCAGGTTTTGAGCATCAAGCCATTGACGTTAGGTCAAATGGGTACTATCTGCAACTTTGGGTATTCTTGTCCATCTCCCCTCACTTCATATCAGCTGCATGAAAGAGTTTTTTGAGAATGTGAATTATCTCTAATTCTATTATTAATAATGATGATTTATGCAGTAATAGTAATAAATATAAAATAAACTATTTGACTAAAGACAAAATTAAATTATATCACATAGTTCCAGGGTTCTTTCTGTCATCATTGGATCATATCTTAGCAGTTTTAGATGAAATAATTCTAGTATAATTCTTAATATATTCGTATGCTAGCAATATTACTCTCCTTTAACTGTTTTTACCTGAAATTTAAGGCAAGCAATTAGTTTCCAGCTTTTTGTTTATATTTCACTTTTTAACTTATCAGTCAAAACATTTGATTATTCCCAAATATAACATAACACCTATATATAGCATTATTTGATTGGCAAGGAAGTCTGTGCTACATAAAGTGACATCATATCTATGTATAACAATAACAACAACAAAACCCTCTGACAACGTATCTCTCATGAACTCTAATTTAAAAACCAATTAGACGAAGTTGTTTTTATACCATTTCTCCAGTGGTACATTAATCTCCATTTTCTTAGGAAAGAAGGGAAAAAAATCACTTCTTTTTAGACACAGGCACCTTAAGGCACAGTTGGGAGGACTTGCAGAATGGCATACACATCTTTATTATGTCTTTCTTCCTGAGAGGAAAGTCATATTTACTATGTCATATGTCATAATGCTCTGTGACAAAGGCCAGTAGACTATACCTAACAAGCCAAATTTAGCTTGTTGACTGTTTTTGTATGGCCTATGAACTAGGAAGTTTTATGTCTTTGAGTGGTTGAACAAAATCAAAAGAAGAATTACAAGGCATGCCAAAGTAATTATGTGAAAACTGAATTTCGCTATACATGAATAAAGTTTTATTGTAACACAGTAATACTCATTTGTTAATATACTGCCTATGATTGTTTTTGTGCTATAGTGGCAGAGCCTAGTAGTTGCAGAAGAGACTACATAATCCACAAAGTCTAAAGCATTTACTATCTGGATTTTTTCAGAAAAAACATTGCTAATTTCTCTCTTTGGTCTTCTCGTATATATGAAAAATTTCAATTTCTACTGTTATTAATAAAGTTGGACATGCCATACCTTCTTACTAGAAAATGACAATAGAATAATGATAATAATCTTTAACATGTTTTAGACTTTACAAATTGTCTCCAAACAAACCATTTGTATTTATAAAATGTCACTCAGACACTTCAATTTTATTTGGCGAAGGCTGCAAATGTATTATCACCTCACTCAAGATCAAGGCCTTTTACTTCCAAATTTGGCTTTGGAGTCATTTAGGCAGTCATAGAAGAAATAGCCACAAAATTTTTCTCCAAACTGAAATACTTTTGATAGTAATATCGTAAACTACGAGAGACTCCAAAAAGTTTGTGGGGAAGTGGAAATAAAACATAATGAAAAATTTCCATGTACATCTTGAATCTTCATCATACTAGTAAAAACACCAGGACAACAAATATAAATTTAAACTGTCTGAGACAATAAGACTGTCTCACATAAACCAGTGCATATGGTCAAATCCACTAGCTGTTCCTTGGATACTCTATACAGGGTTGTGATGGGTCAGAACCGACTGGACAGTACTTAAAAACAACAACAATTTGGATTATACTTCATTATACAATTCAACATAGCTTAAAGCTTCATAAAATTTCATTTACCTTTCTTCTTTATGAACCCTTTCTGAGAAATAATTAATGAATCTAATATCTTGTTTACAACAAGTTTGCTAGTGACAGAAAAAATTAAGTGAGATAATAATAAGATTAGGCAAGTATTAGTTAAGAAAGTTCAGTGAACAACCTGATATAAAACTGCTTTCTTTGACAGCCATTAATATGACTAAATACCATTCATTGTCTTTTATTAGTTGATCAATTTTAAAAAATAAATCATTTTAAACTATTCTAAACTATAATAAATATGATTGAGAATAAGTACTCATGGATAAAATGATAAAAAATTTTCAAATACTTTAACAAATATAAGTGTTAAGACAAAGTGTAAAATGATGAACAGTAATAGGTATCTATGGTTTATCTTGATATACAAAACTCATAAGTTTTCAATAACTAATTCCATATAATTTTGAATACTGACTTTGATTTCTGAAAAGAACATCTATTCCAGTCTCTTGACCAGAAGGAAAGACTATTGTTGTTATTGTTAGGTGCCATCAAATTGGTACCAACTCATAGCAACCCCATGCACAACAGAACGAAACACTCACTGGTCCTGGGCTAACCTCACAATCGTTGCTATGTTTGAGGCCATTGATGCTGCCAATCTGTCTTGTTGGGGGTCTTCTTTTTCTCCAATCTCCACTTTATCAAACATGATATCCTTCTCCAGTGGCTCATCCCTTCTGATAATATGTCCCAAGTATGAAAGACAAAGTCTGGTGGTCACCCGGGCTTCCAAGGAGCACTCTGACTACTTCTTCCAACACAGATTTATTTGCTCTTTTGGTAGTCCATGGTACTGTCAATATTCTCCTCCAACACCATAACTCAAATGCATCAATTCTTTTATGGCCTTCCTTATTCACTATTCAACTTTTGCATGCATCTGAGCCTGTTGAAAACACCATGGCTTGTGTCAGATGATGGGAGTCCCACCCCCATGTATGGAGATGCATGAACCCACTCTGAACTAAGCTATAAAAACGTATTCACCCTTCCAGTCTCTACCACATCTACGAGGTAATAGGTGGTGAGTGCCTAAGAACAATAAATATAAATACAACACCATCAAATGTCTCAGAGAAAACCAAAAATTTCAACTTGCATGATGAAAAAAAGACAGCGTGTTTCAAGCAAGTGATCAAATTACAGAGTAAGAAAATATACCAGAAATGGTATCAGAACTATTTGATAAGAAATGTAAAAATAATGATTTTTAGGTTCCTTCAATGGATTGAGAGAAATATTGAGGAAAGCAAGGAGACCACAGAAGAAATTTTAGAAGAATTCAGGAAAACACTACAAGAAGAAACTGACAAAGGGAAAGAAAAATTGGAAA
>NW_006408626.1:10641800-10646477 GCF_000296735.1 Chrysochloris asiatica
GTGGCAACAATTGTGAGGTTGGTCCAGGACTGGGCAGTGTTTCATTCTGTTGTGCCATAGGGTCACTATGAGTTGGTGCTGACTCGATGGCACCTAACAACAACATAGGTACTATCAGAGAAAAATAATTTGAAAATCCAAAGAAAGCCTAGAATTGATGTGGGACACTACCAAGAGGAATGGTGTGTCACTGTAGGTTAAGCACTGGACTTCGAATAAAAGGGTTGGTGGTACAAATCCACCAGCTGCTTCTCGGAAACAGGGTCAATATGAGTTGAGATAGACTCAACAGCACTGAACAGCAGTATCAAGAGAAATAACTTACATGTGACTGGAATTCCAGCTCAACAAAATTTCCCTAATATCATCAAAGACAAGAAGATAGCCTTTCAAGAAATTAAGCTAACTCCAAATAGGATAAACCCCAAATGAAAATCACTAAGATATATTATAATCAAACTTTTCAAGACAAGGAAAAAAAATCTGAGAGCAGTTCAGGAAAAAATGAAGTTAGCTACAAAAGAGTACTATTAAGACTAAGCTCTGATTTATCAGCAGAAACCATGCAGACAAGAAGAATATGGGATGACATATACAAAACTCAGAAAGATAAGTCAACTAAGAATTATATACTCCGAAAAACTGACCATCAAACATGACGGCAAAATTAGACCATTTCCAAATAAATAAAAAGTAAAATAGTTTTTGAAAACCAAATCAACCTTATGAAAAATACCAACAACAGAAGATAACAACAGTAGATACATTACAGTATCACCCAGAACGCAACACAGACAGAGACACAGTCAAAGTAAAACAAATCTATGATACTGAAAATAGTGAATCTGAGATATTAGTTTACAACAACAACAACAAAACAACAAAAAGAGTGAACAATGTAGTTACAGAACTTCCAAGTGAAGAAGCGATCAAGTAGATTTAAATAAAAATAAATAAATAAACTAATCTGTAACCTGGAATGATGCTGTGGGTTAAAGCACTGGGCTACAAGGTCAGTTTGAACCTCAAGTGCAGCAGTTCAAGCTCACTAGACACTCCTTGGAACCCTATACAACAATGAGTTGGAACCAACTCAACAGCATTTAACAACAACATCTGTAACCTTAAAACTAGATGAAGCCATACTCCTAGTCTTAGCCCAACCCATATCCCTAACACTATCCCTAATCCTAACTGTAACCCTACCATTAAACAAAGCCTTAGGCCTAGACTAGACCTAGTCATAGTCGTAACCCTAACTCCTACCCATATCCCCCTAAATTAGCATAAATTATTATTTATAAATGCTACAAAGAATATGGTCGGCTACATATTCTTTGTAGCATTTATTAATAATATAGAAAAGCAATAATTTTACTGAATTCTCTTATTTTCCTTAGCTGTAAAAAAATACTTTCTAAGTCTCAATATAATGTAGTCATATGGTCTCAACATTTGTTTAAGCCACATTAAACATGCAACTATTTATATCTTTCAATTGCTAAGACTTAATAAGCAATTGTTTGAAATATTTTCCAGCTCCAGACATGGAAATTTCTCCAGAAGCAGATGGTTAAATATCCATCAGAATCAGAAGACAAAATTTATTAAGATCTATAAAGGTAATTAATCTAGCAACACAAGACATAATGATTTGCTTCTCCAATAATTTGAAATATAGCAATACCCTGGTAAACCCACTGTAATAAATTCTCATAAGTCCTAGTTTTATTTAAATCTTATTTTAGGGTTATGGCAATGTCATACTTCATTTTCTAATATAACACTTTGCAAAACTTCTTGAGTATTTTTAAGCAGAATGTATATAGAGTGTCTTCATTTTTGAAGATTTGGTTTTACCAAGTGAAGATTATTTTGCAATTCATCAAAAGCACAGCTTCAATATCTCTTTTACCCCAGAGTCTATAAATTGACATTTATAGCACTGACTGTTAGGGGAATTTTTCTGAAAACATAAATAAGCAGAAGAAGAACTTGCAAAATGCCCTAAGTCATCTAGAAAAATAAATCTTCCTAATTATATCTTATTTACAGTTTTGATCTTTTCCACCCTATAGATTAAGAAACCTTATATTTCTTAAATAGACGGTTTCTGCTAGGAGGAAAAAAATGACTAAAGGCTATATCATACATAAAGCTTCCACCACCCCCTATTTTCAGCAGTCAATTATAGAAATAATTAAATAATATATTAAGGAAGAGTATTTTTAAATAAATTTATATGTGAAAATGTACAACTACAATAAAAATCTATCCTTAATTGAAGGGAGGAAGCAGGGTAGCTCTGTAGGATAAATACTGGACCGAGAACCAAAAGGTCAGTGGTTTCAGTCCACCAGCCACTCCTTGAAGAAAGATGAGGTTTTCTGTTCCGGCAAAGATATACAGCCTATACAGAGTCACTCTGAGTCATAACTTGACAGTACGTATGTACTTAACAACAACAAAGACGATCTGGAGAGAATGTGCTAGGATTTATTTTTCTAAACACCAGTTTGTACTGATTACCTAGCTATTTCAGTCTTCCTCTTTATGAGTAAGTGTAATATTTGACAAGAGTTGTTGATAGTTTAAAAACAGAGTGGATAGAGATGTTCTGGACATAAGGTCATCTGTTGTTTAAATAGGAGGATACTTTTTAAAAACTCATGGAAAAATGGAATGAAAAGATAATGGAATTTTTCCATGAACTTTTTGAAGCACCCTCATTTATATTTAACAAACTGAATGTTGCATTAAAAAGAAGAAAAAAAATCTCTAAATAATGAAATAGTAAATTTCTCCAAGTCCCTTTACCTTGCTGTATTTGTTTCGGAGTGCCACTAAATTATGTTACTGTAATCAATTAAAACTTTCAGACAGAGTATCATTGAAAATAAAGCTATAAGAAGAATCAGGATAGAAAGCATTAATGCATAACATTCAGAAGCAGAGTTACTGGAGTTGCAGGGTTATTTAAGACAAATTGTTGTTGTTGTTGTTAAGCGCTGTCGAGTCGTTCTGACCCATAGCGACCCTGTATAGGGTTTCCGAGGAGTAACTGGTGAGCTTGAACTACCAACCTTGCAGTTCAAATGGCTTTGCAGTCTGGTGCATTAACCCACAGCACCACACCAGGACTCCATATATCATGAATATTCATGCTTCTGTCTGTACCTATCTTTTGTTTTCCCTTCTGTTTCCATGGCATAGAGATCCCTTCTATTAACTCTGGAAAATGTCCTCATTAGGCTCTATTCCAACTCACTATTTCAGGGGCCATCTTTCTCCTGAAACTTCTATTTCTGCTTTTCCCTAAACCCTACATTGCTGTCCAGATATTTTCACTTGATTTCTATATTCCTATCTTTCACTGTCTAGAACATTTTACAGTTTTAACAACTCTTTTTCTTCCCCTGCTTCCTCACAACCAAACTTCCTCAAAGATAATCTATAATCATTTTCTCACTTTATTCACTCCTCTCTTTCTCTGTATCATACTAAGATACATTTTTGTTGTTTTTAAGTGAGTAGTTGTTGTTGTTGTTATGTGCTGTGGTGTCGGTTCCGACTCATAGCGACCCTGTACAGGATTTCCAAGGTTGTAAATCTTGACGGGAGCAGAAAGCCTCATCTTTCTCCCATGGAACAGCTGGTAGTTTCAAACTGCTGACCTTAAGGTTCACAGTCCAATTCATAACCACTACGCTACTAGAGCTCCTTTTAAGTGCATAGAGTCAGGTCCAATTCATAGATACTCTGTATAAGGTTTTCGAGGAGCAACTGGTGGGTTTGAATCGCTAACCTGGTGGTTCTCAGCCCAATGTTAAAACTATAGCACCATTGTTTCCAGCTATCTTGCTCTCTTCAAGATTAGCAGTATCCTTAGTATTAAAACCAACAGATATTCTCAGTTCTTGGCCTTTAAACATCTTGACGTCATCTAATAAGAGTTAAATACCCCAAACTTCTTAAAGACTACTCTTTCTTCTGTTAACTGACTGTATTCTACTGCATCCTCTACCTCACTAACTATTTCTTCTTTGTTTCTTCAGCAAATTTCTCTTCATTTGATCATTTATTACATACTGTTGTCACTTTGGTTTGTAGATTCACTAGTCTTGTCACTCTGCATGTACGTCTTAGCAAGTTTATTTCTAGCTTTAGTTATACTCATACACTAACAAGAAACAAATCTAATTTTCAACCTCAGATATTTTCTGACCCCCAAGTAAACATACCAATCACCCTCCTGGTCATCTTCATGTTTATGTTCTGCAGACATCTAAAAATCAAATATTGACATATTAACAGACTGCATATTGGATAATCGAGCAAGTTCCGTAGGATTATAAAACTAAGAACTAACATTTATTTTACTTATGTGCTTGGTGTTCCAGGCCTTTTAATTTGTACTTGACAGTATCTTTTCGCATTTAGTTCTTTAAATCTGCCTTTATACATGAAGAAATTATAACCTGAAAAATTTTAAATAACATTCTCAATGTCAACCAGCTCTAAATGGAAAGCTGAGATTTGAAGACACGTTTTTCTGACAAAAAAATTTATGCTTATAGCTACACCTTTCTGTGGTCAACCATATTGTCTCATAAAATGATATACATTGATACTACTTTTGAAAAGCAGTAACACATCTGCATTTAAAAAAAAAAAAAA
>NW_006408626.1:10647882-10654175 GCF_000296735.1 Chrysochloris asiatica
GTGCAGTGGTTATGAATCGGGCTGCCAACCTCAAGGTCAGCAGTTCGAAACTACCAGCGGTTCCATGGGAGAAAGATGAGGCGTTCTGCTCCTGTAAAGACTTACAGCCTCAGAAACCCTGTGCAGGGTCACTATGAGTCAGAACCGACTCCACGGTACTTACCAACAACAACATATGATCTCATAAAAACATATATGTCAATACTAATTTTAAAAAGCAGCTACACAAAGCAAATATTAGGCTATTGTGAAGTACATAAACCTAATTAGCTCTTTTAACTTTCAGTTACTTGATATCTTGAAGCTGCAGGTAATATGATTGAATAAAATGGAGATGCCATTGAGTATTCAGAAAGATAACCTGCACTGTTCCAATTCATGAGATATTTGCTAAATTTCATCTTTCATTTAATCTGTATACTCCAAGTCTTGGGATGAGTTTCAACAGGGATTTGGCCTTTGCTATTTCAGTAATAATTGTATTATTTACTTGTCTATATTTAAAAATCTATTCTCATAATTCCATTAGACTAAAAAGAAATTTTAAATTGCCACTCAGTAGTTAGCATCTCTTTGATATTTTAAGACATTCTATGTTGGTTATATGAAAATATTTTGATAAAATTACTATTCATCCATTTGTTAACCCATGAGCTCTTTTAGCAACACATGCTATGAGAAGACATAATAATTAACAAAAACTCCCTAGTTAATATTGATTGAACATTGGTTATATACAAAGAATAGTGCTAAGATTTGATAGAGAGAGCAATTACTATAGCTTCCTAAAAGAATAAAATAGTTAATTTAGTTAGACACTAAGGACAGGGCCTGAGACATACTGTTGTTGTTTTTAAGTACCGTGGTGTTGGTTCCGACTCACAGTGACCCTGCACAGGGTTTCTGAGGCTGCAAATCTTTAAGGGAGCAGAACGCCTCATCTTTGTCCTGCAGAGCAGCTGGTAGTTTCGAACTGCCGACCTTGCTGTTTGCAGCCCGATTTGTAACCACTATGCTACCAGAGCTCCTTTGGGACACACTGAGTACTAAAAATGTATTCCTCTTTTCACTCTGCATTAAGGGGCTCTGAAATTCTAATTCCACAGTCCCTTTTCTTAAAAATAAAACTAAGCTATTTCCTAATTCTGTTTTACTGTCTAAATGCAAATACCAGTAAATATGTGATAACTGTTTAACCTCATAAATATAAATAACCACCACTTGTCTGTCAGTTTGTCATATTGGGGTGACATGCATATTGCTATGATGCTAGGAGCTATGCCACCAGTATTTCAAATCCAGTAGGGTCATCGCTTGTGGACAGGTGATGAAGACAGAGTAAGAAAAAGGACCTAATGATGCACTTCTGAAAAAATTGGACACTGAATATTTTTTGAATAGCAGAAAACCATTTGTCTGATATACTGTGAGAAGATGAGCTCCTCAAACTGGAAAGTAATTAAAACAGAACTTGGAAAGAGCTGCCTCTTCAAAGTAAAGTAGACCTTAATGACATTTATGCAGCAAGGCTTTCAGGACCTGCATTTGTTAATGTGGCATCACTCAAAATGAGAAGAAACAGTTGCAAACATTGGTTAATAATTAGAACTTGGAATGTGAACAGTATGACTCTAGGAAAATTGGAAGCTATCTGGTTTTCACCATTTTGAATAAGACAATCATATGTTTGTTTATGCTAGGAAGGTCACATTGAAGCAGAATGACAAAGTAAAGAGGAAAGAACATTCCAAGATCTATCCCGAAGTATAACAGTGGCAGTAATAGGAAAAAATTATTATGTCTAGAAAGAAGACAAATTAATGTGACTGTTATTCAAATTTACATACCAACTACTAATGCCAAAGATGAAAAAAATGAAGATTTTTACCAACTTCTGTAGTATGAAATTAATCAACAATGCAATCAAGCTGCATAGATAATTACTGATCATTAGAATTAAAAGTTGGAAACAAAGAAGGATCACGTTTTGGAAAATATGACCTTAGTTTTGTGACAAAAGTACCAAAAGAAATCACATGACAGATTTTTACAAGACCAGTGACTTATTCATTGTAAATACTTTTTCCAACAACATACACATGGACCTCACTTGATGGAATACATAGAAATTAAGGAGACAATATCTGTGGAAAGAGACAATGAAGAAGCTTAATATCACCAGTCAGAACATGGCCAAAGGTCAACTGCAGAACAGACTTCAATTGCTCATAAGAAAATGAAATTGAATCTGAAGAAAATTGAAATAAGTTCACCAGAGTCAAAATGTGGCATTAAGTATATATCACCTGAATTTAGAGTTTATTTCAAGAATAGATGTGACTCATTGAACAATAATGATAAAAGATCAGGCGAGTTGAGAAATGTCATCAAGGACATCAGAAGAAGAGGCTTATAAAAGTTCGTGGAAAAATGTAATTGAAAGATAATGTCATTTTTCCAGGAAGCCTCCTTGTGAATGAAGAAACCAAATGGGTTTTTAAAAGACAAGAAAGAAAGAAAAGACAAAAAACAGATGTCAAAAGAAACTCTGAAATTTGCTCTAAAATGTAAAGAAATTTAAGCAAAAGTAAAATAGCTGAAAGGGTGACTCATTAAGACAATGTAAACTACTACAAAGACAAAAGGGAAAAACATGATGAACAATTCTCAAGCTGAAAGAACTGAACAAAAATTAAGCCTCGAAATGTAATGTTGAAGGATTCTATGTGCAAACATTTAATGACACAGTAAACACCAAAAAAGATGGAAGGAATACACAGAACGAATTGGTGAATGTTCAGTCATTTCTGAGATAGCATTTAATCAAGAACCAATGTTACTGTAGGGGGAAGTACAAGCTGCGCTTAAAGCATTGGCAAAAAACAAGCCTCCAAGAATTGATAGAAAACCAACAGAGATGTTTAAAAAATGAATCAGCCCTGGAGGTGCTCACTCATTTATACCATTAAATTTAAAGGATAGTTACCTGGCCAATTGGCTATAAGATCCATTTTCATGTCCATTCCATAAAAGGCAATTAAACAGAATGCAGAAATTACTGAATAATACCATTAATAGACACAAGTCAAATTTTTCTAAAGATAATCCAAAAGTAGCTGCAAAAGTACATAAACAGGGAATTGATAGAAATTCAAGTCAGATTTTGAAGAGGATGTGGAATGAGGGACATCATTACTGATATCAGATGGATCATGGATGAAAACAGACAATATAAAGAAGATACTTGCTTGTGTTTCACTGACTATGCAAAAGCATTCAACTTTGAGGATCCTCACAAACTATGGCTAATATTGCAAAGAATGGTAACTCTGGAACACAACTGCACTTGCAGAATCTGTATATAGATTATAAGAGGCAGTCATTTGAACAAAACAAGTGAAAAATGGGTGGTTTAAAATCAGCAAAGGTGTTTGTCAGATTTGCATCCTTTCGATATACTCATTAAACCTTTTTATTAGAGAATTATATCAGCATAATCCATGCTGAGCATATAATTTGAAGAGGCCTATAGGAAGAAAGGAGCTCTGGTAGCGTAGTGGTTACGAATCGGGCTGTGAACCTTAAGGTCAGCGGTTCAAAACTACCAGCTGCTCCGCGGGAGAAAGATGAGGCTTTCTACTCCCGTAAAGATTTACACCCTCGGAAACCCTGTACAGGGTCGCTATGGGTTGGAACTGACTCGACGGCACTTAACAACAACAACAAACAATAGGAAGAAAAACATAGCATCAGGATTGAAGGCTCAATAACCTATGATGCATAAATGCGACACCTTACTTGCTGAAATAGAAGCACTTAATGATGAAAATCAAAGACTACAGCCTTCAATATGGGTTACACCTCAATATATTAAAAACAAAATAAAACAAAACAAAACAAATCACAATTGGGCCAATACGTATCATCTCGATAAATGGAGAAAAGTTTGAAATTGTCAAGAATTTCATTTTACTTGGATCCATGATCCATGCCAACAGAAACAGCAGTCAAAACAAAAATCAAGCAATGTATTTCATTGTGAAAATCTACTGCAAAAGAGCTCTTTAAAGAGTTAAAAAAACAAAGATGTTACATTGAAGTCTAAAGTGTACCTTAGCCAAGCCATGATATTTTCAATCACCTTATATGCACATGAAACTGGATAATGAATAAGGAAGACCAAGGAAGACTGGATGCCTTTGAATTATATTGTTGGTTGTTGTTTAAGTGCTGTAGAGTTAGTTTGGACCCAAAGCAACCCAGTATAACGTTTCTGAAGAGCAACTGGTGAGCTTGAATCCCCAGACTTGTGGTTCAAATGACCTTGCAGTCCAGTGCATTAACCCACAGTACCACAAGAGGACTCCATAATGTTAAAGAATGTTAAATATATCATGAACTTCCAGAAGGACAAACAGATCTGTCTTGGCAGAAGGACAACCAGAATACTCCTACCAAGCAAGTGTGAAAAAACTTTGTTTCATGTACTTTGGGCATGCTATTCGGAGGATCCAGCCCCTTGAGAAGGACATGATGTTTGATAAACTGTTGTTATTGTGAAGTGCTGTTGAGTCAATTCAAACCCATAGCGACCCTGTATAGGGTTTCTGAGGAGCAGCTGGTGAGTTTGAACCCAACCTTGCAGTTCAAACAGCTTTGCAGTCTGGCACATTAACCCACAGCTCCACACCAGGACTCCTTGATAAACTAGAGGGACATTTAAAAAAATGATAATACAGGAAACTCTTAATGAGATGGATTGACACAGTGGCTGCAACAATGGGTCAAAAATACCGACAATTGTGACGATGGCACAGGTCTGGTTAGTGTTTCCTTTGGTTGTCATAGGGTGGCTATGAGCTGGAAATGAGTTGAGGGTACATAACAACAACAACAATGTAAGTAAAACTACAACTTACGACATTCACTTGTCATTTTGTTAGGGACTAACACTAGATTGCTAATCTCAAAGTTTGTAACTCAAACACACCAGCCTCTCCTTAGGAAAAAGATGAAGCTTTCTCTTTCCATAAAGATTTACAGCCTCAGAAATGTCATACATGGTCACTATGAGTTGGAATCGACTCAATGTTGTTGTTGTTAGCGACCTTGTACAGGGTTTCCGAGGCTGTAAATCTTTACATGAGCAGAAAGCCTCATCTTTTCTCCCGCGGAACAGCTGGTAGTTTCAAACTGCTGACCTTGCAGTTCGCAGCCCGATTTGTAACCGCTACGCTACCAGAGCTCCTTTCCATAAAGATTTACAGCCTCAGAAATGCCATACATGGTCACTATGAGTCAGAATCGACTCAATAGCATTAACTAACTATACCGAGATTCTCAGTGCATGGAGTTCAGTGTAGAGGAAGAGCCTTTCACTTCTTATTTGGGAAAATAGGAAGTTGGTTAAGTCTTTCTATAAGACAATTTATGAAACATATAAAAGATCTTCATGTGTACTTACCCTTTGATCAAATAATTCCATATCTAGGAAACTATCCTAAAGAAATAGTCTGGACATATACAGAAAATCACTGATAAATATCCAGAGATGTACTCAGTGTATTCACCGGAGATTTATTAAGTAATTGTCAAATTACCATTATAGACTGGTATTAAAAGATGGGCCATTAAAAATCATTTTACAAGCAATATTTTCTGACATAGAAAATGTTTATAATTCACTGTTAAATTAAAATGAAGTTCTGGTGTGGCACTGTGGGATAAAGCACTGGACCAGGGGGTTGGTTTGAATCACAAGGTCAGCAATTCAAACACATCAGCCAGCTGCTCCTTGGAAACGCTGTGCAGGGCTGCTATGAGTTGCAACCAACTGGATGGCACTTAACAACAACAATAAATTAAAATGTATTAATTTAGCAATGTAATTAAAATTATGTAAAATAGTAAATACATGCTACTTTTTTTATAAGGAGCCCTGGTGACCCTCGGTTGTTAAGTGAAAGGTTGGTAGTTCAAACCCACTTAGCAGCTATATGGGAGACAGACCTGGATATTGGTATTCAGTAAACATTACAGCCTGGAAAGCTCATGGGGGTAGTTCAACTCTATCACATGGGGACTCTATGAGCAGGAGTTGACTAATGGTACCTACTAACAATAAGGAAAAAGTTTGTGAAGAAAACAGTAAATACTTGCATGCAAATATGCACACATATACAAAAATACTCATACCTTAAAGAGACTAAAAAGAATGAACCAAAATATCCCTGTGTGGCAAAATGACAGGGGATTTTGGCATATTACATATAATTTTAAAAATTATTTTTACA